>NC_052514.1:1723631-1778453 GCF_014356525.2 Nilaparvata lugens | reverse complement strand
TTGTAACATATTAAATCTGGGTAGATAAAAAGCCCTAACAGAAATAGTAATAGGTCTAAAAATAAAGTAATTGGCTAATATCGCCAAGCAGATAATAATCAAGATTAGATAGCATCAGCTTGTTCTGGCTAAATGGTACAAGAACCTAAAAAGGATTTGAAGGAAGTTTATTACTCATAAATAGATTATTATATAAAATATTTGAAGATTGAGGTTATATAGATGTATTCACGGATCGGTGACCTAGAGATCGATCAAACCGAAGAACGTAGAATCTGACCAAAACCCCTTGGCAGAGCTTTATTGCATTCGGATGGTGTGCAATGTGAAAAAAAACACCGTCCACGTGGCTAATTATTAGGTAGCATGGAATTAATATTAATATATAGAATATTAACTAGCATGCAAAGAGCATAAATAAAAAACCAAATAAAAATAATTTAATGTATTCAGGAAATAAGAGTTACCAGGCGCATGAATACCTAATAAAATTTGCATGCACCAATAGTAAAACGGCAGTTAATAGGCGGCAACTGTAGGCCAATTCAAAAATATTTATATATATTTATATAATGTACTAGATTTTGTGTAAAAATTTGTGTAATCTATGTTATCAATATGGCTCGAATGCAAAGAAATTATTAATCATATAATCTAAGCAATATTTTGGCATTTTTTGTAAGATCTATTTGAATTTAATGGCGGAGGATTGAGATATTTAAATTTTATGCTAATTTGAAAGTCGGAAAGAGGATCTGTAAAACTTGAGAAAGAAGAACCAGCACTCGCCAGCCAGATGCCACCATAAGAGGACCCCAAATATTTTAGAGCGAAGTACCTTATTAATAATTTTGTAAAAATTAAAGTTAAAGTAAATTATTAAATTTCTTAAAAGACTTCGTGATGCTATTGTGAAGCAGAAGTCATTTTTCATTTTAATTAAATTTATAACCCCTTGGAGGAGACGATTCCGGCTACCATATTCCGGACCACATGGAGTTGGATCGACATCGGCGGCTTACAAGAAGATTTTCGACACGTGAGTGATTAAAATTTGAATTTAGTGATGGGCGCCCTAGTGCTTCGAAATAATCTGATGATCAAAGCTAGCTCGCCGAAAGGGTTATTATAAATTGAGAAATTAATAAGAGTAATACTTGCGCAAGTAAAAATTAGTATTAAAGGTATTTAATTGAAAGAAAAATATATAGATCAATATTTTAGAAATTTCTATTTAATCAAAGAAGTACGAAATCTAGGCTATCAAACGTATGCATACATATTTAATTTTTTGCAATACAATTTGCGATAATTTATCATAGTTCTAATTCACTAGATGAATGGCTCTACCTATTCCGTCAGGTGCCGAATCTTGCACCCTGAGATAAAATATATATTCGATACAAATAAATCTACTAAGTACTAGAGATTTTAATATATATATATATTTGGATTATTAGTGGCTAATTTATCAAGCTGATCTTAGAGCACATATTTTTGATTGAATTATCCAAGTCGACAAGTATTAGCAAGTACATGCCACAGCTACATGCAAAGAATGCATATGATTTCAAGATAAAGGCACATGGTAATGATTCGTGCCACAAATCTAGAATATAAAGTTTAGCCTGTGATATTTTTATTGATTTCAAATATTGTTCTATTTTTATATTATATTTTTTATCGCTCTATATATATTTTTTGCCTCGATTGATCTTTGCATTATTTGTGTAATATATGTGTGAAATTTTCATGGTGTGCAATTATTTTTTATTCCTCATCTCTATAGTATAAGTATCATTTTTATATATATTTATTATTTATTGAATCACAAGAGTTATTGGAGAAGCCCATATCTAGGCCTATCAAGATTTTTTAAGACTGAATACTATTAGAAAACCACGACCTAATTATATTAAATCTCATGCTTTACCGACTGATGCCAAGCAGGAGGCTAATCGTTATTTAAATATAAAGAATAACGTGACAGAAAGACATGTCGTACCAACGTGGGACTGATGATGAGAGCCAAGCTCATTGAATAATTATTTGAAATTAAGTCAATAACCATATTGAAAATTATAGATAACTTATACGAGTTTTGAGGAAAACTGGCGAAGGGAAATTTGTATTACTTTTTGGGGAATCAATAGCTTTAAATAAAGAGAAATTATATGTTTTAAAGAAAATTTTATATTATTATTATTGTAGAAAATATATTTTATAGAGAGAGCTATTATATTTTATGGGCCTAAACTGCTAGTCAGAAATCAATGAATAGTATTATTATATTATAAGAGCTTAAGTAATAAATAGGTTACCTGGCTTGTAATGTCCATAGGCCTATCCTCATTTGTGTCCTTATTAATGCCTTGTTGGCCAAAACTTTCACTTTTTTAACAAACACTTGACACTTAATCCATTTTTAAAATATGAGTCTCTTTTCGTCCACGCAAAGTAAGGTAGCAGACACACTGCAGACGGCGATAGTAGCGGAGATCGACGCTGAGGGGGGCGCGATGGAGTCCAACGCCCAGATCTCTTCAATCACCGCCAAGAATCCTGTGAACAGTAATAAACCGTTAAATGTCTCCCAAGAAGCAATAAGAAGGGTTATAGTAGAGGGGATGATCAAGTCATTTTCTAATAGTTTAGAAAAAACAATGACCATGGTAATGAAGGACTTGAAGGCGGAAATGAAGGAAATGCGGGAATCATTGAAGGATACATCGGTAAGAACGGGTAAGGAAACTGCGGACACAATATCAGCATCTACCGCTGAAAATCAGAACTAATTACAACCGATTTAACAGCAAAAATAGATACTGTCACTTGTGAGTTAAACGAAAGAATAGATAACCTACCAGCACAAAACACTTCGCAAATTCATGAAATAGCTCACCCAAATTCTGATATAAATCAAAACATAGTACAACTTGAAAATCAAATACATCAATTCCGCACGAGAATATAGAGCCTATTCCCATAGCAACGTTTGATTCACTACACAGTTTCAATGAATTAGGCCGTTTTGACAATACAGACCGCTATCTCCAACCTAAAGAATTTATAGATCAGATAAAACTAGTTCAATCATTAACACCCACCTCTTGGAATTTTTGGCGTCTTCGTTTGACTAGTTTATTGATTGGCGAACCCCTGATGTTCTTTCGGAGTAGAGTCCATGAATTTACATCATTGGATGAGTTTGTAGCTGTCTTCCTGGAACAGTATTGGAGCAGAAGTAAACAGTTGGACGTGCTAGCGGACATTATATCATGCGATTTCAACCCTAACTTAGACGGTGCATGTACCACTTTCGTCACTGCCCTACAGTTTAAAAATTCTCAATTGAGCGAGCCCATTAATGAATCGGCATTAGCAAGTATTATTTTAAAGAAGCTACCGTATCAAGTTAGAATGGCACTCGCCACACAACCCATTACTGATTGCAAGCAGCTGATAAATCATTTATATGGCATACAGTCTGTGATGGCAATATCAAACCACCGTTCAGACCAGAGATACGCACAAAATCAACATAACTCAAAATTAATCAGTATACCAGCCAAATTATGAATCAGTACCATATGATTGCTCACGATCTACCCCTCAATTTAAACGCCGCTATAATCATAATCATAATAACAGCTGGAATAATAGAAGTTTTCAGAATCGTCAAACAACCATTATCCACAGCAAACCTATGAAAGAAATTATTATTATGGCCGTGATCGATTTAACACAAATAATGATAACACTCAGAATAATTACGACAAAAATTACAAACCGCCACCTCATCAAATAAGTACAAACTACACATTAGAGCATGCGTCCAGATCAAATCACCAAAAACACAGAACCCAACACCCAACAACCCGCCACCAGATACACAGAAAGCTACAGCTAATAAACCAGGACTATATGATACCCCCGATATAACACCTACAAGCTCCAATGAAACAAACCAAGAAAATCCAGATATTTCAACATCATACACCACCTTTAGAAATGATTTACCGGAAATATTATTAGAAGAACAAAAGCCAATACCAGATAAACCACCACCAAAAACCAGCTGTAAGCATCAATCCCTACTGAGCATCCTGTTCCCCGCCGACAATCCATCACCGCAGGTAGAGCAGCCCGCACATCAAGAGACCGCCACCATACTAACCGCTTTGAAAGTCCACCCGCGCATCAAGAGACCGCCACCGCACCCGCGCATCATTCGACCCCACCAAGGCACCCCAATGAACCAGGATAGAGGACCAAGAGGATGACACCAGGGAGGACGGCATCCAGGACAAGAGGAGCGACCACCGTAAGGCCCGGGGACGGAGGCGCCCGAGGACACCCGACCGGCATCAGGACGAGGAGTACAGACTACAGGACAGAAAGAAGCGCACGCACCGCAAGGCCCGGAGGCGGAAAAAGCGAAGGAGGAACCGCGCGCGCCGATGGAAGCCGCATGCACGCTTCAAGAGGCAAAGAAGAACACCGGACCGGCACCGAGGAAGACAGGAGCGGACCGACGGCGTGCATCCGCGGCACATACGTTTTAAGAGAGCCAATCAGCGATGTGACCAGAAAAACGGATCAAAGAAATGGATTAAACCTGGAGCTACTAAAATGACTACTACGGATTCGTGCATGGGCAACAAGGAAATGGAAGATGGACTAATGAAGAAGGAAAGTGGTTAATAAGAGTGAAAGAAATAAAGAATAATATTAATAAAATGGAAGTACCGGGCTATTATATGTGGAAAGATTATATTATTAAAGAATAATAGTGTTTGATTTATTGTATTGTGTGGATTACATGGCTGTGATAATATTGAAATGTGATGCTATAATTAAGACCATGTTATTGTTGAAAGAATTTATTAGTGTTGATTGGAAGTGTTATATTATTGAATTGTTTATTATGATGATGAAGCCTAATAATGAATTTAAGTGGAAAGTATCGGATGAAGATGATTGGAAGCTTTATATTATAAAGTCGTTTATTGGTGTAACTAGAATTATAAACAATGCCACTAAAGTGAAAATATCGAGACTCCATGGAATAAATAGAATAATAAGGAAGAAAACAGAACCAGATCAAGGAATTGTTTTAAAAGATACACCAGATACAAGGGCTTTAAAATTATGATGAAAAAATTATCAATTAGGACAGCCTCACAACGGACAGCAGATAACCTAACGGCCTACAGCAACATCTACAAACAGAATGCAAGAAGATACGGGAAAACCACAACAATTCTACATGAATATCATCAAATTTGAAATAAATATGATAAGAAATCAAGGAAAACATTATTATCAAACCGATTACTAACCTTCCTTAATAAATTTAATCTGGTATAGGACCGTGGCAACAATCCATGTTTTAATTCCTTCCAGCCGTTAGAAGCCTGCAATAAGAAAAAGAATAAATTTTAAATATGTAATTAAATTATATACATCAGATAAAAAGGACACAAGCGGGGATAATAAAATTAAAATTTGTTAATTACCTTTTTAAGAGAAAAAATTGAGCAGTTAGGTTAGTTATGAAAGTCGACAGCAAATTCTGATGTAACATGTAGCACTATGAAATGTAGAACAGCGACAGCTGACCAAAGCCACCCAAATCAAATGAATGTAATGTCTGTTGAACATATGTTTATAAAAAGAAGTACTGTACCCAAAGAGTTATTTATTATTGTTATTTATTATATTTATTAATGTCGATATATTTATTTATATGTTTTTATATTTATTACTTTTAATTATGCCACGTTTGTTACCTGAAAAGACTTAAAGTGAATACCAGCTACCAAAACCAAAGAGCCATTAGCAAAAGAAAGTATTGTACCTGATGTATAGAAAATTATTTATATTAAGACCTAAGAAATACTATAAGATATAAGCCCAGAAGTTTATGAATCGAAATTATTGTCTAAAAGGAATCATTTATGAGAATTATGAATGTGTGTAGTTAAGTTGGCGGCCCTGCAAGCGGCGAATTTAAAAATTACTATGTTGTAAGTGGTGTCAGGAGGAGTACGTTTAGAAGTTTATATTTATGATATTTTATGTGTGTTGAGGAGGAGAATTGTTATTGTATTTGATAAAGGTATAAAGGAGATGCAGCAAATATGTCTGCGAACTGTGATAGAAGTATGAGAGTATAATTTATAAATAAAGTATAGTGTATATCGATGTAATGAAGGGTGGGTTTTCATTAAAAACATTGTGATTCTCAAATATTTTGAATTCAAACCCAGGGGCGCGTGTAACATATTTAAATCTGGGTAGATAAAAGCCCTAACAGAAATAGTAATAGGTCTAAAAATAAAGTAATTGGCTAATATCGCCAAGCAGATAATAACAAGATTAGATAGCATCAGCTTGTTCTGGCTAAATGGTACAAGAACCTAAAAAGGATTTGAAGGAAGTTTATTGCTCATAAATAGATTATTATATAAAATATTTGAAGATTGAGGTTATGTAGATGTATTCACGGATCGGTGACCTAGAGATCGATCAAACCGAAGAACGTAGAATCTGACCAAAACCCCTTGGCAGAGCTTTATTGCATCGGATGGTGTGCAATGTGAAAAAACACCCGTCCACGTGGCTAATTATTAGGTAGCATGGAATTAATATTAATATATAGAATATTAACTAGCATGCAAAGAGCATAAATAAAAAACCAAATAAATAATTTAATGTATTCAGGAAATAAGAGTTACCAGGCGCATGAATACCTAATAAAATTTGCATGCACCAATAGTAAAACGGCAGTTAATAGGCGGCAACTGTAGGCCAATTCAAAAATATTTATATATATTTATATAAATGTACTAGATTTTGTGTAAAAATTTGTGTAATCTATGTTATCAATATGGCTCGAATGCAAAGAAATTATTAATCATATAATCTAAGCAATATTTTGGCATTTTTTGTAAGATCTATTTGAATTTAATGGCGGAGGATTGAGATATTTAAATTTTATGCTAATTTGAAAGTCGGAAAGAGGATCTGTAAAACTTGAGAAGGAAGAACCAGCACTCGCCAGCCAGATGCCACCATAAGAGGACCCCAATATTTTAGAGCGAAGTACCTTATTAATAATTTTGTAAAAATTAAAGTTAAAGTAAATTATTAAATTTCTTAAAAAGACTTCGTGATGCTATTGTGAAGCAGAAGTCATTTTTCATTTTAATTAAATTTATAACCCCTTGGAGGAGACGATTCCGGCTACCATATTCCCGGACCACATGGAGTTGGATCGACATCGGCGGCTTACAAGAAGATTTTCGACACGTGAGTGATTAAATTTGAATTTAGTGATGGGCGCCCTAGTGCTTCGAAATAATCTGATGATCAAAGCTAGCTCGCCGAAAGGGTTATTATAAATTGAGAAATTAATAAGAGTAATACTTGCACAAGTAAATAAAAATTAGTATTAAAGGTATTTAATTGAAAGAAAATATATAGATCAATATTTTAGAAATTTCTATTTAATCAAAGAAGTACGAAATCTAGGCTATCAAACGTATGCATACAATATTTAATTTTTTGCAATACAATTTGCGATAATTTATCATAGTTCTAATTCACTAGATGAATGGCTCTACCTATTCCGTCAGGTGCCGAATCTTGCACCCTGAGATAAAAATATATATTCGATACAAATAAATCTACTAAATACTAGAGATTTTAATATATATATATATTTGGATTATTAGTGGCTAATTTATCAAGCTGATCTTAGAGCACATATTTTTGATTGAATTATCCAAGTCGACAAGTATTAGCAAGTACATGTCGCAGCTACATGCAAAAGAATGCATATGATTTCAAGATAAAGGCACATGGTAATGATTCGTGCCATAAATCTAGAATATAAAGTTTAGCCTGTGATATTTTTATTGATTTCAAATATGTTTTTTTTTTTTTATATTATATTTTTTATCGCTCTATATATATTTTTTGCCTCGATTGATCTTTGCATTATTTGTGTAATATATGTGTGAATTTTCATGGTGTGCAATTTATTTTTTATTCCTCATCTCTATAGTATAAGTATCATTTTTATATATATTTATTATTTATTGAATTACAAGAGTTATTGGAGAAGCCCATATCTAGGCCTATCAAGATTTTTTAAGACTGAATACTATTAGAAAACCACGACCTAATTATATTAAATCCCATGCTTTACCGACTGATGCCAAGCAGGAGGCTAATCGTTATTTAAATATAAAGAATAACGTGACAGTGTATAAGCCAGTATATATTGTAATCTACATAGATAAAGTACTCAATCAAATCAAATCACTCAGCCTTGAATGAGGATGATTTTGAAAGTATGATAAATTAAAAACAATAGAAAAACTTGTAGTACCCTTTATTAAAAAGCCTACAGATTGAAATTACTCAGATGTTGCAATCATTCAAATGCTAATGAATTAATATTCATTATTAGAAGAAAATCCAAAGTAAATACTTCCCGGGCTGACAATTAATAATTTTTGAATAGTAGTGCTAATCGAACTTCCATCTAGCTGTTTACCCTGTTGTCAATAAGTGCTGTAGCAGAAGTCTTCGGGGTGAGATTAACTTTGAATTTCCGTTCAATAATGATTCTTTATTAAAATGTTGAGAGTTAAACTTGAAAATGACCTATGTTCGGAACTAGTAGTTGAAAAATTTTAAAGTTTTTAATAAGGGGTACAACAAATTTTTATATTGTTTTTATCAATTTGAACAAAAGTTGCCCATATAATTGGAGTGATTTTTTGAATGTATGGTATAATAAGTTGTGGTAGTTCTCCATAATTTGAAGAATAAGACGTTAGTTCAGCTGAAGATGTGGTAGGTGTTACCATGAAACCTGGTTCTATAATATAATAGTATATTTCGCACCTAGAGCAGAAAATGAGATTTTTCCGGCTCGAAGTCGGTTTTCAAGTCCGAGGCCGTAGACCGAGGACTAGAAAAGATTCAGAGCCGGAAAAACATTTTTGCCAGTCGTGCGAACGCTATTTTTCGCCACACACAAAAATAAACAATAATATTATATGAGAATAGTTGTTTAATAAGCACTTCCGAAAGCAGAAATGGAAGGTAATAGTTCTAGCAAATCTGAGGTAATCTGAATATCAGGAAATGTCCAAGTATTTTCATTTTTATTGATTTGTCTAAATAACCTAAAAGATGATGTTCAATCATGTGGGAGGTTGAGTTTAAACTTTTTTATTCTTTCAAATGACAATAAGATGATATTATTATAAATGTTTTAATTATTGAATAATGAACACAAATAATGAAAAGTTTTCTGATCAGCTGTTTTTTGATCACCTTTCTTAGTTCCATGTTAGCGGCTGGAAAGGGTACTCTTTCCGGCCTAGGCCGGAAAGAAACCTGTTCTGATATCAGACGAGAGTCGTCTGCAAACAATGTCTTTCAGATCTACGCTACGTAGGGACTGGAAAACAGCTGCTTTCTGTGCAGTGTGGCAAAAATTAATTTTTGAACATATAGTGGTATTGACAACATCAATGTCTCTTTCTTTCAACTTGAATGAGGCGTTTAGCAAGATGAAGGTGATGAGGTGAAGAAGGGTAGAGAGGAGATACTATAAAAAATAGAAGGAGATGAACAAGCAAGAACATGGAATGGAGAAAGATAAGTGAAGAGAAAGGGGTAAAAAGAAGAGGGGCAGAGAAAGGCGAAAATAATTAGAAATGAGTAAAGGCAAAAGAGAGAAAGACGAAGGAGAATATATGCTGGAGTCATAACAACCGCAGCAACTGGCCCTACAATGTTTGGTGCATCATAATAATTATTGTTATTCTGCTCCTTATCCAATTCTTGCATGAGCCATGTTTGTTTTGCAAAACATAACTTACTTTTAGTGTCTCACCAGTGTGTGTGTGTTTTATTCAAATATTCGCGCCATCCGAATATTCAAAAGTACTTAAGGAATTAAGAAGAGACTGAGAAAAGTTAGAAAGACCCTAAAAACGTAAAGACTCACAAAAAAGTCTGATAATGTTTATTCTAATTTCAACAGCTGTAGATTCCGCTTTACAGACTATGAAAAGGCTACGAGGTGTGATGTGGAGATGAAAGAGGGTTGAAGACGAAGGAGAAGAAGAAGACGAAGAAGATGATGATGAAGAAGAAGAAGAAGAATAGAAGTGAATTGAGTGCAGAAGAGACCACTCGACTAAATAACTAGACTAGAAAGATGAAGATGATGATGATGATATGATGATTTTATGAGAGTGTTTTGTAAAGGTTGCGGTGGCTTTAAAAAGACAGCGATGAATGAAGAGGCAGACAAAGAGAGAAGAAGAGAATGAAGAAGAACAAGAAAAAGGGTGAGAAAGAAGAAGTTGAAGAAAAATATAGATTGAAAGAAACCGTGTTGATGTGGAGTGTTGCATGGTAAGCTCTGAATAAGAATCAAGAAGAAGAGAAAAGAAGGAGAAGGAGAGGAATAAGAAGAAGGAGAAGAAGAAGAAGAAGTAGAAGAAGAAGAAGAGGAAGAAGGAGAAGAAGAAGCAGAGGAAGGAGAATAAAGATTGAAAGGAACCGTGTTGATGTGGAGTGATGCAAAAAGGTAAGCTCTGAATAAAAATCAAGAACTATGATGATGAATACTCTCTCACACACTCTCTCACTCACTCACTCTCTCTCTCTCTCTATCTCTTTTTTTCTCTCTCTCTCTCTCTCTCTCTTTCTCTCTCTCTCTCTGTAGGTGTTCTTCTGTGGTGTGTGTCTGGTATTGTGCTTTTGAGAGAGTATTATATGTCTTTTATTTTTCAAAAGACTTATGGGGCACAAAAAATAAACCAAACATAACCACCGTTTAGGATGGATGTAAAATGACTGAACTGAATACGGGTCTGGAATAAAAAATGTATTGAATTGAAATACATAACCGTTCAGAATGGAAATAGAAGATGACTGTATACGGTTGTGGGAGAAAATGTATTGAATTCAAATGATTTGTGTAACGGTAGGTAATACTTGGCTCAAGAATGTTTGATATTTGATAGGTTTTGGTAATTTTAGTAGGTTGTTTTTGTATGTGTATCTTCTATAATAGTGGATGTTTTTTGTTAGGACAGTAATAATATGTAATTAGTTTGAATTTCTTATAAAAGTGTATTTTTTTGTAGTGAGTGATTTCTTGTTGGGTCACTGATAATAATAGATTAATAGTTTGTGTATGAGTTTGGATGTCAGGTTGAAAGAAAATTGAAGACATTTTTCACAAAGAATTTTTATTTGAGGTAATATTAGGCTCAGGAGTGTTTGTTATTTGATAGGTTTTTCTAGGTTGAATGTTTTTGTTTTTTCACAGTGTAATTTTTCTTGTAGTTGGTGATATCTTGTTGGGTCACTATTAATAGATGATTAGTTTGTATATAAGATTGGATGTCAGGTTGAAAGACAATAATTTAAGACAATTTTTAAAGAAGATTTTTGATTGAGGTAATATTAAGCTCAAGAATGTTTGTTACTTGATAGGTTTTGGTAATTGGAATGGAATGTTTTTGTATTTCTTATAATAATGTATTGATTATTGTAGTGGATGTTTTATTTTAGTTAGGACAGTGATAATAGACTACTATAGTGTGGTCCATACTATATTATGGCAGTGGATAAAGATAGAAGAATAGCGATGCCAATTCTATGCATTAATTAATTATATTTCTACACCATCAAAAACATAATTGTCATCGTTGTGGACCTAGAAAAGGATAGTACCACCGGCTTTGTCGAATGATAGACAAGGATAGCTAAACCGAAGTTGATCAAATACTGTCATTATAACGTGGACCGCACTATAGTTATTCTGTGAACAGTAGACCTCACGCAGTATTCTCATCCACAAGTACCTGATTGAAAACTATAGACCTTATGGAAATACAGCAATAGACTGGCTTCTCCACACATCTGTGTAATCACTTGTCAGCTGATTTATGATGAATAATTCTATAGTCTGACTCTAATATTGGCGTATGAAGGAGGCTCCTTTTTCCTTTTATATTATCATTGAAATGCAAAGTTTCCAAAAACCTTGTATATATGTACGTCGACGCGCAATTAAAAAAAGAACATTCATACTTGTCAAATTTCATGAAAATCTATTACCGCGTTTCGCCGTAAATGCGCAACATTTAAACATTTAAACATTCAAACATTCAAACATTTGAACATTTAAACTTTCAAGATTGAAAGAACCTTCTTCAATATGAGAATATTTCCTATTTTAGTGATAATAATGAGAGAAATTTCCTCTATGTTTGGTTTTGAAGCATCTAAATTTAAAATCTACTTTGTGAAAATAATTAATGACTGGAAGTTTTGTTAAGTGAAATACTACAAGACTTAACCTATTTGGGACTATGTATAACCTTATCTAAATTTGGGAGAAGAATAGCACAAGGTTACCTTATTTTTCTCCCCCTATGATTTCGATTATGTAATTATCGTATGAATCAATAAAGAATAAAAAGGAAATTGAAGAGATTTTTCATACATTATTTTCATTCTTGTAGAAACGGGGAGCTCTTCATTGTATTTTTCCATCCCTGAATTGGAATTCAGTTTTTTAGTCTCGAGTTTGATTTGCTCAGATTTTACAATGCTTTCTTGACAAAAAGAATAGAATGACTACCTATATTTTTGTCCCAGGATGGCAAAGTTAGGGCTTAGTCGGCCCTCTCTTACACTTAACCCTCAGAGATCGAAAACCGTGAATTTTATTTACTTATTTATTTAAAACACTTTGCATTTTTTTGAAGGATTCAAAGAGGGAGAGAGAGAGTGAGTGAATGAGTGACATGACTGCTTTCATCTTTGATCTAGAAGGGCGAAGTTAGGGCGCAGTCGTCCCTCTCTTACTCTTAACTTTCAGATATTGGAAACAGTGAATTTTATTTACTTATTTATTTAAAACACTATGCATTTTTTTGATGGATTTAAAGAGGGAGAGAGAGAGAGTGAGTGAATGAGAGACGTAACTGCCTCTATCTTTGACCTAGGAGGGTGAAATTAGGGCGTAGTCGGCCCTTTCTTACACTTGACCCTCAGAGATTGGAAACCGTGAATTTTGATTATTTATTTATTCAAAAAACTATGAAATTATCTGTAGGATTTGAAGAGGGTGAGTGAGTGAGTGGATGAGAGATATGACTGCCTCTATCTTTGATCTAGGTGGGCGAAGTTAGGGCGCCATCGGCCCTCTCTTCCACTCAACCCTCAGAGATTGGAAACCATGAATTTTATTCACTTATATATTCTAAACCCTATGAAATTTTTGAAGGATTTAAAGAGGGAGAGAGAGATTAGATTAGATTAGATTTCTTTATTCATGTATGTTACTATATTTACTGGCTTATAAACACTAATTTAAATTACGATAATGCTAGTTTTTCAACGAATTTCACAAAGTAATAATAATAATATCGAGTGACCTGGCTGGCTCAGGTCTGGTGTCAGAGTTTTCAGGTCGCAACTGATCAATTTCAGGGCCTCTGACATGACCTAACGACTGCTTTTTAGGCAGCCGGACCGACGGCTTAACGTGTCAATCTGAAACACGGGAGTGGCCCGAGATAAATATCTTGCCCGGGCCAGACAAAGTATAAATAATTAATCAATGAGAATAAATATAGAAATGCAATTAGAATAACGATAATATAATAATGTGATGTAACTTCATAAATCGGTGGTGTTTCAACAAATAATTTTCGATTCTTTTAGAGGGATATAAAATATTCTTCCCATTAACACACGACCGGGGAAGAGAGAGAGAAAAAGAGAGACATAGAAGGAAAGAAGAAGAGAGAGTGAGACAGCGTGAGTAAACTGTGAGAGACCCACACACATATACCAACATCGCTGTTAGAATTGAAGCAGTAGTCATGAGAGAATCGCATGACTTGACTCGACATGTAAACAGTGAGACATGCTGTGACCCACCACCCCTCCACCCCACCAGTGGTCACGTGGTCAGTCAAGCGATGCACTTCTGCAGTTGCATCGATGCAGTTGGCTGCATTCTGGGTGATGCTTTGATGCACATGCAAATTAGACGGTGGCAGCAGATGTACCGTTCGTCTGCGATTTGGTGTCGAGATTGGAAACTGTGGATTCTATTTATTTATTTATCTATTTATATATTTATTTATTTATTCAGTCATGTACAATTATTACAGTTATATGAGAAGGCACAACAGGCTTATGCCCAAAACTGTCCCTTCTCAAATTTTTACTACAGTCCAAATTATATTGTGAAAAGAGTACAAAATAACCTTTGGATCTGTTCTGTGATTGGCTAAAAGCTACGTAGACTGTCCCCTCCCAGAGCTTTCTCTTTTCAAGAGAGAAGGTACTCTCTTTTCTTCTCTGCTCCCAGAAGTCATCTTTTCAAAAATGCCTTCTCTGATTGGCTCTCGTGGAATTAATCACGGTTAAAATTTAACCGGCTTTTGTGCAACCGAGCCTATGAAATTTTCTGTAGGATTTAAAACTGAGTCTCCTAACATCTGTGTCGAGCTAGAAGCTGTGAATGTTCTGTTATTGGATTAGGAATCGATTTGAGAAAAGAGGTTGAAAATGTTAGAATATTACAGTGTGAAATTTACATTGACATTACATTTACATTACATTACATTTATTACATTCCTTAATCACAATATCAAATTAATGATTGGGAGAGAATCAACAGGATAAACCCAAAACTTTTTCTCCCCCTATGATTTCGATTATGTAATATCGTATGAATCAATAAAGAATAAAAAGGAAATTGAAGAGATTTTTCATACATTATTTTCATTCTTGTAGAAACGGGGAGCTCTTCATTGTATTTTTCCATCCTGAATGGAATTCAGTTTTTTAGTCTCGAGTTTGATTTGCTCAGATTTTACAATGCTTTCTTGACAAAAAGAATAGAATGACTACCTATATTTTTGTCCCAGGATGGCAAAGTTAGGGCTTAGTCGGCCCTCTCTTACACTTAACCCTCAGAGATCGAAAACCGTGAATTTTATTTACTTATTTATTTAAAACACTTTGCATTTTTTGAAGGATTCAAAGAGGGAGAGAGAGAGTGAGTGAATGAGTGACATGACTGCTTTCATCTTTGATCTAGAAGGGCGAAGTTAGGGCGCAGTCGTCCCTCTCTTACTCTTAACTTTCAGATATTGGAAACAGTGAATTTTATTTACTTATTTATTTAAAACACTATGCATTTTTTTGATGGATTTAAAGAGGGAGAGAGAGAGAGTGAGTGAATGAGAGACGTAACTGCCTCTATCTTTGACCTAGGAGGGTGAAATTAGGGCGTAGTCGGCCCTTTCTAACACTTGACCCTCAGAGATTGGAAACCGTGAATTTTGATTATTTATTTATTCAAAAAACTATGAAATTATCTGTAGGATTTGAAGAGGGTGAGTGAGTGAGTGGATGAGAGATATGACTGCCTCTATCTTTGATCTAGGTGGGCGAAGTTAGGGCGCCATCGGCCCTCTCTTCCACTCAACCTCAGAGATTGGAAACCATGAATTTTATTCACTTATATATTCTAAACCCTATGAAATTTTTGAAGGATTTAAAGAGGGAGAGAGAGATTAGATTAGATTAGATTTCTTTATTCATGTATGTTACTATATTTACTGGCTTATAAACACTAATTTAAATTACGATAATGCTAGTTTTTCAACGAATTTCACAAAGTAATAATAATAATATCGAGTGACCTGGCTGGCTCAGGTCTGGTGTCAGAGTTTTCAGGTCGCAACTGATCAATTTCAGGGCCTCTGACATGACCTAACGACTGCTTTTTAGGCAGCCGGGACCGACGGCTTAACGTGTCAATCTGAAACACGGGAGTGGCCCGAGATAAATATCTTGCCCGGGCCAGACAAAGTATAAATAATTAATCAATGAGAATAGATATAGAAATGCAATTAGAATAACGATAATATAATAATGTGATGTAACTTCATACATCGGTGGTGTTTCAACAAATAATTTTCGATTCTTTCAGAAGGATATAAAATATCCTTCCCATTAACACACGACCGGGGAAGAGAGAGAGAAAAAGAGAGTCATAGAAGGAAAGAAGAAGAGAAAGTGAGACAGCGTGAGTAAACTGTGAGAGACCCACACACATATACCAACATCGCTGTTAGAATTGAAGCAGTAGTCATGAGAGATATGCATGACTTGACTCGACATGTAAACAGTGAGACATGCTGTGACCCAACACCCCTCCACCCCACCACTGGTCACGTGGTCAGTCAAGCGATGCACTTCTGCAGTTGCATCGATGCAGTTGGCTGCATTCTGGGTGATGCATTGATGCACATGCAAATTAGACGGTGGCAGCAGATGTACCGTTCGTCTGGGATTTGGTGTCGAGATTGGAAACTGTGGATTCATTTATTCATCTATTTTTATATTTATTTTTTTATTCAGTCATGTACAGTTATATGAGGAAGCACAACAGGCTTATGCCCAAAACTGTCCCTTCTCAAATTTTCACTACAGTCCAAATTATATTGTGAAAAGAGTACAAAATAACCTTTGGATCTGTTCTGTGATTGGCTAAAAGCTACGTAGACTGTCCCCTCCCAGAGCTTTCTCTTTTCAAGAGAGAAGGTACTCTCTTCTCTTCTCTGCTCCCAGAAGTCATCTTTTCAAAAATGCCTTCTCTGATTGGCTCTCGTGGAATTAATCACGGTTAAAATTTAACCGGCATTTGTGCAACCGAGCCTATGAAATTTTCTGTAGGATTTAAAACTGAGTCTCCTAACATCTGTGTCGAGCTAGAAGCTGTGAATGTTCTGTTATTGGATTAGGAATCGATTTGAGAAGAGAAGTTGAAAATGTTAGAATATTACAGTGTGAAATTTACATTGACTTTACATTTAAATTACATTACATTTATTACATTCCTTAATCACAATATCAAATTAATGATTGGGAGAGAATCAACAGGATAAACCCAAAACTGTTTCTTCCCTAATTTTGATAAAAATAGTCCAAATGAGGTTATGAAAACACTTTTTTTAAAGATCACAAAAATTTACAGTCCAAATATACATAATACTAAAAATTTTGTATCTCGGTTGATCAGAAAGATGAAACAAATTATGGCTAAAGTGCACGTCCAGTGCCAACATACCTGTCATCAAATTTTTGGTTGGGATCGATTTAACTTAATATGTTATTTTGAGCACAAAATCACAAAAAAAAACGGCGCTCACTATTGTTTTTAAAATAAACTAAGCTCAAAGTAGCAGAACTTTACATGCATTTAACCTATAAGTAGCAACCATAAATAGCTAAGGTTAGGAAAAGCTGTAGGTTAGGAAAAGCTTTAGTTTAGGAAAAGCTTCATGTTAGGAAAACTCAGATTAGGAATATCATAATTTGATGATTTCAATAATCAAAATGGCTTCTACTCATAGGTTAAATGCATGTAAAATTATTGTGCTACTTTGAACTTAGTTTATTTAAAAAACAATAGTGAGCGCCGTTTAATTTTTGTGATTTTGTGCTCAAAATAACATACTAAAATCGATCCCAACCAAAAATTTGATAATAGGTATGTTGGCACTGGACGTACACTTACACCCAAATTATTATTACACTCGAAAATGCATTAATAAATTGAAAAATATTAAAAAACTTGATAAATTTGAAGCCAGAAAAATCACAAAAACATTCGTAGAACAGCTGTTTGAAACTGTCCCTTCTCAAATTTTTACTACAGTCCAAATTATATTGGCTCAAATAGTGTTAAATATCGAATACTGCATCAATATTAAAACTGTTCATCCTTGTTTTGTTTTCTTTATTTTCAATCTAATAATGTAATGGGAGCGAAATTGATCTTAGTTAATTATATTGCTTCCTCATATTCTTGTTTTCCAATGAATAAATAAATGATTTGTTGACGATAGTCAATTATATTTTTCCATTCGTCATGAAAAAATATTTGTCAATGATTGAATGAATATTCTGCTAATAAAGTATATTTCTACATTGTTGACAAGTGATCTGGCAATATTGAGGGACTAGAGAAAGATAGCGCTAACTACTTTGTCGAATGATAGACAAGGATAGCGATTCATTGTGAATCAGGTGCTGTCTCTCTATAGTACGTCAGAAAGTTTCGACCAATCACAGACGTGATAGTAATTCAAAGTAATTCAATTTTCTCTCGGTTTCGATATACCTAACCACCCACTTCCATTTTCAATTATGTCTATCTCTGTCTAATTATGTATAAGTCTATCATTTTCAATTATTTCTCATCTTATGCATCACCCAAGAAAAAAGTTTCACCAAAAAAATTAATCTAAAACAATTAGCTTTGAAGAAGACCCATTATTATATATAAGATATGCATACAGATATACACTACATGTTCTACTATATATATCTCTCACACTGAAGTGAGGTCCATAGCCTCATCACCCATCAAAAACTCCTCTCCAAAAATTAATTCTAAAACAATTATTTCGAAAATAAACCCATGATTATGAAGGTATGCTACCCAATCGGCTCCAACCCTCAAATCCCTCCACAGGTTGTAGTAAGTTACAGACCACAAACCCTATATTTATATACAAATAATAATATGCTATATATCTGATAATAGAGGTCCGCACCCCTACTATGTGTTCTTCTTCTTCTTCTTCTTCTTCTTCTTCTTCTTCTTCTTCTTCTTCTTCTTCTTCTTCTTCTTCTTCTTCTTATTCTTCTTCTTTTTCTCCTCGTCCATCTTCTTCTCTTTCTTCTTCTACATGTATCACAACAGGGGCTGTTGCTTGTGTATATCTTCAACACTCAGGTAGTAGGAAAATAAAGAGCATAAATAATAATAATATGTGGAGAGTATATATACAGTTCATTATGTATATTATGTGGAGTATATACATGGATAGCTAGTATACAATCATGTGTATTTTGAGGGCTACTTTTTTTTTAGATGTCCTGCTTCTGCATATCTCATCTTTTTCATTCTTCTTCTGTATCTTCTGCTATTGGGAGATAGAGAGAGAGAGAGAGAGAGAGAGTGAATGAGTGATAGGATGTTGAGGAAGAGAAAATAAAAATGAATAGTCCTGCACTGTGTTACCTCTATTAGAAGAGACCGGTCTCATGGGGGATGTCTGCGCTTTTTCTAGCCTTTTTTCTTCTTCTTCTTCTTCTTCTTCTTCATCTTCTTCTTTTTCTTCTTCTTTTTCTTCTTCTTTTTCTTCTTCTTCTTCTTTTTCTAATTGAATCTAGAAATGTACCAAAATCGAAGCCCAAAACGGTTCCTGATTCCAATTTATACAAGAGTCCAAATAAAGTAGATAGGTGAAGTATTACTTTTACATTTTTCAACTATACTCCGAAACAAACAATTTAAAATTCAAAACGACCAAAAAATACAGAATTGCACATTCCAAACGAGACTTTATATTATATGGATGTAATATCCAGTTTGAATAATTGATATTTGGTTTGAGCTAGAACTGTGCAAACGGCATTCAGAACCAACAACATGACTTTGATGCGGATAAGATATCATCTCTTGCTTATAGTATCTTGAAGTTTGGCTCGAATATTACAAGGTCACGATGAACGAACTATGATAAGAATAAATGAATAAATATTTACAGATGGAATTGATTCCATCTGTAACTAGTTGGCCGCTATGGCTTCGTATAAAATGAGCGCTGCTATCCAGAGATGTCAGTTTGGTGTAAGGGTAAGCATTCCTGACTGGCAATTGGGAGGTACCGGGTTCGATTCCCGGGCTGGCAACTAATTTTTGGATAGTAGTTCTCATCGAATTTCCATCTAGCTGTTAACCCTGTTGTCAATATCTGCAGTAGCAGAAGTCTTCGGGGTGATTTACAGCATTTATTTGGAATTTTCGTTAAATAATAATTATAAATAAATATTTATTTTCCAAAAAACTAAAACTACTACATCAAAATTACTGACAAATCAGAATAAAAATAAAAATACTTGGACAATTTCTTGATATTCAGATTTGCTAGAGCTATGACCTTCCACTTTTGCTTTCGGAAGTGCTTATAATAGACAATTATTCTCATATATTTATTGTTTATTTTCTGAGCGGCGAAAATTCTCACCATGAGCAAAAAAGTTTTTCCGGCTCTCAATCTTTTCTAGTCCTCGGCCTACGGCCTCGGACTTGAAAACCGATTTCGAGCTGGAAAAATCTCATTTTCTGCTCTAGGTGCGAAATATACTATTCCCGCACTTGAGCGGAAAAGTGATTCTTTGCGGCCTGCAATCAGTACAGAAATGGTCACTTTTCAGGGTATCTGTAGGAAGAATAAATACCAGTAGCAGCAAAAATCGAAATATCGATCCCCGAAATTCATAAGATGACGTATAGCCAGCCAACTGTGAAATATAAACACGATCATTCTAGAGAATTGTGTTCTGTTTATCAATAAAAAAATAACGAACGAAGCTCGGTGCCCCGATATTAATGGATAATTTGAAAAATAGAATAAGATATAGATGGATATAATATCTATATTTATATTATATCTAAATATAGATCTATCTATAGATATAATTAGATGAGATATAGATAATGTAGATATAATAGATATAGAATAAATCTAGAATCAAGATGCAGTTTCAACAAAGTGTGTTCTTTTTCTAGCCGAATATATTGTGCTTCCTAGAGCAGAGCCTACATAATTTCTCAAGCATTCGTTATGGTTAGCGCCTTGTAACCCTGAAAGCCGAACCTCTCGACCTCTTGATGTGTTCTGTAAGGGCGGGAGTCCTTTTGAGGGGTGCAAAGGCACTTCTGGAGAAAGAAATAGAGAGAGAAATAATGATTGGGTGTGAGGAAGAGAGTGTGTTGTTGAATGTATGTGAGAGAAAGAGAGAGTATGTGAGATTGAGGCTGTGAGAAAGGTGAGTGTAAGACAGAGAGAGGGTGAGGGTTTGTGTGAGAGAGTGAGGCTCTGAGTGTAAGAGAGAGAGATGGTGTGAGTTAGTTAGAGTGAGTGGGAGAGGGTGTGAGGGAGAGGGTGAGTAATAGAAAGAAATATTTCTTGTGTCGGAAATCGAAGACTAGGGGTTTTGAAGGTTAGTAGCACGCTGAGGCGAAATTTTGTAGGGGAGAAGCTGTTATAGGGAATAGTAGAAAAAGAAGAAGAAGAAAGGTGATGAAGAAGAAGCAGGAGGCGGAGAAAGAAGAAGAAGAAGAAAGAGAAGGAGAAAGGGAAGAAGAAGAAGAAGAAGAAGAAGAAGAAGAAAGGGAAGAAGACGAAGAAGAAAAGAAGAAAAAGAAGTAAAAGTAAAAGTATTCTTTCTTGGTAAATATTTGAGATATCATCATTAACAAGGATAAATAATCAACATCAGTTCAGATAGACTGTGATAACACTAATCACATTTTTCCGCTGTAGAAACCAGTGTGAAAATTGAATTTGCAACAATGAAACATTTGAATATTGTCAAATGATATCACGAATTTATTGAAGAGATTACATACGATTTATATGATTTATACGATTTTATGACACCATAGATGTTGTATAAACATGAACATGTATGTAACTTTTCAAAAACTTATGATATTATTAGACAATATTCAAGTGTTTCATTACCATATCTAACCAAAAACAGTATATCAGAAGAATTGGCAACCATGCCGTTCATTTACACCGAATTTATTACAAATAATGTGAAACTCACAAGAGATAATCCCACTAAAGTTTTTTGGCAAATAGTTTCCCTAGAACCTCATCATTGATTTTGTGCATTGTCAATGTTCTTCTGGAGATCTCTATTTAAAAATCTGTCCATTACCTCTTCTATTACCTACATACTCCAATCCATTTACCTATTACAAGTTTGACGCCCCTAGATCCTCTGCACCCTAGACACGTGACTTCTGTGAGAATTGACCTTGGAAGAAGATTGAAAAGTAAAAGTAGAAAACAATGTTCAGTTCTTCTGGTCATTATCATGTCCTGTTCCCCCAGTTTCTCTCTCATTCTCATTTCCACCCTCTCTCATTCTATCTAAATGTCCTTTCTCTGCTCCACCGTATCCTTCCTCAGTTACCAAACTCTCTCATTCTAACCGATCTTTTGCTCTCTCTGTTCACAGATGTCCCGTGGTTCGGCGGCGGCGTTTTTGAGTTGCGCAGAACACCGAATTGCGTCCTACTGAGTCGGTGTGGTGAATCGCCGGGTAGAGCGCCGTCAGAGCTTCAGTCACTCGCCAACCGTCGAGGCGGAAGGTTGTCTTCAGCTCTATGCAGCTCCGCGATCGTTCGCTCACGAAATTTGGAGGTTAGGATTCGAAAATCGGCGCCCGAGGCTCGAAACGCGACGCGAATAAAAATGTCGCGATAATGCGACGGAAAACATGGTTGTTTTGCCTAGTCTGTGACAAAATCACGTGAGGATTTACCGTGCTAAGTGAGAAACGTAAATTTGTGTGCAACATCTTACCTCACAATAGTTTACAACGAGAAAGTTTGTGTTCCTTGAGAATTATCAGTGCTAACATCGAATTTTTAGAAAATAAATTGACCAACAATTGTGGATTTGAAGTGTGCCCAACATAAATCTCAAATTTTTACCAGAAAATTCGTGAGAGGTCAATTTCTGTTGAATCCACATGTAAGATAGATGACAACGAGAAAGTGTGTTTTCTTTGGGAAAAATTGGTGAAATCATAGATATTTTTGTAGAATAAATTGAGAAAATACTGTGGTCAAATTTTTTCGGTTTCAAATTTCTGGTAAATAAGGGTGAAACTTGAAAATTGTACAGTTTTCGTTGAATAAGTTTTTTGGAAAACTACAAAGTGTGTAGGCAAAATCAAAAATTTGAAATTTTTCAAGTTTTTTTTTTTGACAAGATAAGCAGTGCCAAAATCTTCGATATTATTCGATGCTTCTTGAAGAATATATTTGAGTTTTCGTTGAAAATTTCACGAAATTAGTGGTGTTCCTACTCTGTATCAAGGTTCATAGTAAAAATTGTTGAAAATTCGACAAAATCAGTGTGAAACCTTCAAAATACAACGATAATTTTGTGATAATTGTTGAAAAATTGATAAATTCAGTGCGAAAACCTTCGAAATTCGTTGATTATCGCCGAAAAATTGTAGAAATCTCAACTTATCATGCTACAACTTCGTCGAGAATTATTTTGTGTTGAATGATAATATCAGTTGCAGTGAAAAAGTGCGCGGATGATTTTATCTCCGCAAATTTTCGCCTCAATTTGTGAGTTTTTGTGTTGAATTTTCGTGGAAAATGATGGCCAATTTTTTCGGATTACGTGATTTTTGTGGAAATAAGCGAAAAATGAAAAGTGCTCTGACTAATTGGATATGGATAGCGGTGCTCTTGCTGTTCATGACAGCTGTCTGCAGTTCGCTTGAAGGTGAGTTTCATTATTTTTTTCCAAAAAATTCATTAGTTTCAATTATTTTTGAGAGATTTCTAGTGAAAATCAATTGAAAAAACTCTCTCGATAAGGATATTCCAGTCTATTGTATCGAAATGATATGGTGATACAAGTATTCCAGGGAGAAAGTATCAAATTTAGATCATCATTAAAGATATTTCAACACAAATTATCGTGAAAATTCACTTGACAGGAGTATCCAAGTCTCCCTGCACCAAGCATATCAGCTAATTTGATGTTTCGATCAATTCCAAAAGATTTCTAGTGAATATTAATTTTAAGAAGACTCTTGATGAGGATATATCAGTCTGTTGTATCAAAATGAATTGGTTATACAAGTACTTCAGCGAGAAAGTATCGAATTTAGATTATTTATAGAGGTATTTCAGCGCAAATTATCGTGAAAAATCACTTGACAAGTATATCCATGTCTCCCTTGATAAGTATTCAATGGAATTTAGATTATCATCAGATTTCCATGGCAAATTATCGTGAAAAACCAAGTATTTCTTGATATATAAGTATCCAGGCGCAAAAATATAGAATTAGGATAATTTTTAGAAGGATTCCAGCCCAGATTATCGTGGAACATCAACTTGTTAGGAATATCCAAATCTCCCGTGCTATAATGCAATTTTCCAAGCATTTCAGCATGAAAATATCAAGAAATCATCAGTTTGAATGAAAAAGACCAAGAAATTGTCAAAAAACCACAGACCTATTGATACTTAGAAAGTCCCGTTTCGGTTATTACACCATTGTCAATCTCTGATAAACAGAAATTTAATGTGAATATTCACAGGGTTTATCAGAGATGGATGACAATGGTGTAATAACCGAAACCGGTCTTTCTAAGTATCAATAAATCTGTGGGTTTTTGAAAATTTCTTAGTCTTTTTCATTGAATATCGTATCTAATATTTCCCAAATTTCGAATGTAAAAATATATCCATTTTATATAGGTCTATACCTCACATAAACATACTGTAGTTCTTTAACAGAGAGTTTTGTACTGAATATTTCAATTAATTACTTTATAATATTTCCATTTTATATTCCCTCTGATTTGTGGAATGACCAAATTCTACAACCAACATTTTCGAGACTGAACTGACTTCAAAATTTGAAATAATTCTTCATTTTTCTTACCAAAAATGAACCACGTTTCAACAGACAGTTATAAAAATTCTTCAACTCATTCTATAAGATTTCTTTGACAGAACAATTTAATAAAATAACATTTTAAATTTGTTTCTCCATTATACAGTATTACATTATAATTCCATATATCGTTTCCCGCAAAAGAGTATATTGCTCTCACGGCCTCATTTATAACATATTCATAACCTTTCATCTCAAATACTGATACAAATTTCAAACTTCGTGACTCCTCTTAAATCTAAACCTGAATTAATCTCCCTCTCCCACGCCGTAGATTACCTCCATATTTAATAAGGATCCAGATACATTCCAAACTGTATCACTATATCTATTTCGATCTATATAACTTGGAAACCATAAGAACTTTATTACTGTCCATCATCTAGATACATAGAATCTTTTTAAGATGTTATTACTATACATTATTGCGATCTATATATTTTTAAATCGTTGGGATTATACAACATGAAATCAATCTATATACCACTAAAGAGCTTGATGACTATATTTATATACATCCAGATTTCAAAGATCTCTATTACTATAGTACGAGGATTTTGATGAATATATACATTAAGTTCCCCATAATCTATATCACTATATATCAACCAAATGTGTATAGCGAGGTCCACGTTATAATGGCAGTAGAGGAAGATAGGAGAGCAGTGTTGTCGATTCTTTGCCTCGCCACTAGATGATACCGGTATATCTGATGTAATATTTACTAATTCTTGTTTGAAACAATCAATTCTATGTTATTTGTCAAGAAAAATATTTTTCTATGATTAAATGATAAATTCTCATGATTCAGGTGAAAACATTTTGTTAATTGATTACTTTTTAACATTGTTGAGGAACGATATGGCGACGTTGCAGAGCTAGAGAAGGATAGAGCTATCCACTTTGAGAATGATAGACAAGGATAGCAACACCAATGTTAATCAAATACTGCCATTATAACGTGGACCTCCTCATGCCAGGTGGCTCTTCAAAGTTGAGCCTGATATTAGCAATCAAGCAGGTCACGATTTATACATTGGCGAGCTGTCAGAGCCTTCTAAAACATCTTTTAGCGCTCTAAAAAACGCTCTCTTTTTCAATACAGTCACTCTAATTCGTCAGCAATGATTGTATAGATAGTGAGCATTCAAGTCATTAACCCTACAGAGACACACTTACTTTATGCTAACACAGTAGACACACTGGGGTGTTAAACACCCCAATTTACTTTTGCATTTTCTTTGAAAAATATGAAAAAAAAACAAGTACTTAGGCCATACTTCATCATTTCTTAATCAGTTTTGTTCCAAGTGCATAGGCTACAGAAATCAAAAGTAAAGCACTGCTTATCAATATTTATACTAATTTTAGACGTACGATGTTCTGCCTGAGTGTTGGAGCTCCTAATCTGGTTTGAAGGAATGGCTTGATCATTGCCAATGTTCTATATTGCATACTTCTGAAGTTCTTCATGTATCTATATCACTAGGAGCATTATATATATATATACAGTTTTCTTCCGGTAGCAAAGACAAAAAACGTTGGTTCATTGTACCAAGAGTATATACAGCACCTCAAATATAGATATAACATGAGACATAGATTGTATATTGTGGTCCGAAAATAACACCCAAAGCTGAGGAACGAATTAGCGTGGGAGTGAGAAAGTAGGAAGATGAGAAAAGATGAGGAATGTAGAAGAAGAGAGAGGAGTTGAAAGTGAGAGAGAGATGAGGATGAAAACAGGATGAAGGATGTATACAGAAGAATAAAGGAGTAGGGAGATAGATAGAGAGAGATTGATTGATTGATTATTTCCCTTCATTAGGGCGGAGTTAGGACTCCTGGTCCTCTCTGCCACACAACCCTTGAAGAGAGAGAGAGAGAGGAATGATAGGTGTTTGGAGATTTCAATTAATGAGAGAAGTAGGAAGATTTGGGAATCAGAAAAAACTAATAATAATAGTAGAGTGACCTGGCTGTCACAGGTCTGGTGTCCGAGTTTTCAGGTCGCAACTGATCAGTTTCAGGGCCTCTGACATGACCTAAAGACTGTTTTATAGGCAGCCGGGACCGACGGCTCAACGTATCAATCCCAAAAGAAGTGTAAAGTGAGAAGAGAGAAGAAAGTTTGATGTAGAAGACAATGATAAAGAAAGTAATGATAGAGTGACATACTAAGTGATAAATTATATCATGTCAGATTTCATAATATAGAAGATTATGAAAGAAATTATGTACTCAAATCTATAGAAGAGTCTGTGTGAATAGTCTGGATTTGTATTCGAATGATGATACAAGATTAAATACAATTGAAAGGGAGAAAAGGAATTGAAGGGAGATTGAAAAGGAAGAAGCCAACAGATCTGGTGTGAACCTCCAGGAGTGCTTAGTGAGAGTGAAAAAAATAATATTAATGAGCTAATCCAAAAATATAATAATCAACCGGGATTTTCATATCTACCGTGAAGTAACTCATATCTACATGACCAATCACAGACCAGGATTATCCATTCAAGATCCCAGCCAATAGTAGAACAGCCAGAAACTGCTCTAGAGGTGGGAGTCAGTCTACGTCACTGCAATCAGCCAATCACAGGCCAGCTTCAATGTGTTGCAAGATCAGCCAATCGTAGAGCAGCTAGAGAAAGATCTAGGAGCATTTGGGAGGGGTCAGTCTACGTAGCTTTCAGCCAATCACAGAAAAAAATCATTTCGAAACAAATTCAATTCAAGATGGCGGCTAAAATGGCGAAAATGTTGTCAAGAACAGGGGTTTTCGCGATTTTCTCGAAAACGGTTCCAACGATTTCGATCAAATCTATTCTTAAAATAGTCATTGATAAGCTCTATCAACTGCCACAAGTCCCACATCTGTAAATATTTCAGGAGCTCCGCCCCATCAATGCAAAGTGTGATTTTGGATTCCAAATTATCAGGCTTCAGATACAATTTAAACAAAAAAATTCCAAGTGAAAAAGATTAAGCATAAAAATATTTATAATAATTTTAGAAGTACGTATGTTCCGCCTAAGTGTTGAAGTTCCTAATCTGGTTCGAAGGAATGGCTTGATCATTGCCAATGACAACTTCATCAAAAACTCACGTCTCTTCATTTTATTGTTTTGAACCTCAAGTTGTAGAGAATCATAGCATTTATTCCACTGTGATCCATCATCCCATACCACATACGTAGTGACAATACAAGTAAATCTTTGTAATAAAAGTGTTTGATAAAAGTCCTACGTAAAAGACACTCTGGGGTTTTAGACACCCCAAACGAAGAACAAGATGAGCTGGTGACTTTGTAGAATGCTATTACTGACTGGAAGTGGTGGAGAGCAGTTGACAATGCTACAAACCGAATTTAGACTGGGCAAAAATTCCCATCTGTTTGATATTGTCAACCGCAAAACAGAAAAAAAATCCCTGGGGTGTGAAACACCCCACTGTGTCTTTTAGGGTTAATAAGGAAAGCCCAAAGTTTAAAGTAAATCTCATACTAAATCAGGTCCACGTTATAATGTCAGTGTTTGATTAGCACTGGTATTGCTATCCTTGTCTATCATTCAACAAAGCGGATAGCGCTATCTCTTTCTCGCTTTGCTCAGTTGCCAGATCGTCTCTTAACAATGTAGAATTAATAATTGCCTATGTATGTATTCATCTATTTATGACACATACGGTCACATTTTATAGGAGCATATCACATAATAATGATCGTATACATAGTACATACATTGTAATATCTTGTGGATGAATGGTTTGTTGATTTTACAACGATTTATTGAATCATGAAATATAAAGTTATGTCCAGTATCTGCAGTAGCAGAAGTCTTCGGGGTGGCTTACATAATAATTCAGCTAATAATCTTCGTCTAATCTTCCTCAATCTTTTTGGTAGAGAGTTAGTGGGGAGGATATTTTTAATATTCTTTCCGAAGAATGGACATTGATATGTCCAAAGCTCAGCCAATTTATGTAGATGCATAACAATATAATTATCTATAGTTATTATATTACAAATTACTTTCTCATATCATATACAGTTTAATAATTATTTTCTTAGTCTACACATTTGATTGAATGATTACACATAATCATTCAATCAACCACTTCTCACATTCAGTGGTAACTGTAGGAAAAATTAAATGTGAAATACGTGCGCAAAGTTCCTCTGCTGCACTCAAGAAGCCATTCCGCCCTCTTTTCATTCGGTGCAGCAAACTGTCACTTTGCGCACTAGTTGCACAAATAACTATTCTATACTAGTTAGGTGTTATTCTTTCTCTAATTTCATTCTTGACTCTGGACTATTCTTCGAATATTCTTCAATACCCTCAAACAATATAATTAATCTGATTAAACCTCAAACAGTAACAATTGGCTCATTAATCAAGCCATGAAGTGTACTCTATTTTGCACATTTTTTGAAATATCTTGATAACTATCAATAATGAGACCATGGGATCGGTTGAATTGTACTCCAAATCAAATTTCACATAAGAAGCTACCAAAAATTATTTAGTCAATCCTTATTAAAATACTCAGATAATTTCTAAGATATTTCAGAGTATATTTCTATTTCCTATGGTAGTCAATTCTTCTTCTCCTACAGTACTCTATCTTCAATTTTCTACTTTCTTCTATCTTATTAAATTAATTTCTCGTTCACCAGATTACATTGAAGTCCAAATTAAATCTTAAATACGATTTGTCCAAGTATTGTATTTGAGAAAACATGAGTTCATCATTCATCAAATGAGTTTCATTCAAGGGTTTTATCCATGGGTTTATTCATAAGTTTTATTTTCTTTTCACTTTTTCCATGTTTCTATCCCCTTTCACCCTACGAATCATTTCCCTTTCTCACTCAATATTCATCATCCTTGTCTTAGTCCAAATTTCCAGTTTCCTCCACTTATATGCGCATGTAAAGGATGCGGGTTCTAACTCCGTTTTTATCAACAGTGCATTGAGATTAATGTCTTCTCATCTACCATATTCAACTCAACCACCAGGACATTAAAAAACAAAACTCTTCTAATCAATACAAGGAAGAGTTGATTTTCGTCAATTTGTCTGGAGATTGGTTCTGGGCTGATGAAGGGTTGGCTTATTAATGAATTTCATAACTATACTGAGGTCCACGTTATAAAGGCAGTATTTGATCCTTGTCTATCATTCGACAAAGCAGATAGCGCTATCCTTTTCTACCTCCGCAACTTTGCCAGATAGTTTTTCAACAATGTAGACATATAATTGATTGACAAAATATTCAATCTCAATCATGAGAATTTTTTATTGAATCATAGGAATATTTATTCTCTTGATTAATAGATTATGATTGTTCATTTTAAACGAGAATGAACAACAGTTTACAGATGGAAATAACTGAAATATTTCAGTTATTCAAACGCTAATGAATGAATTTATTATTATCAAACGGAATTCCCAATCAAATGCTGTAAATCACCCCGAAGACTTCTGCTACTGCAAATATTGACAACAGGGTAAACAGCTAGATAAAATTCGATGAGCGCTACTATTCAAAAATTAGAAATGTCAGCCCGGGAAATATTACATGAACAGTTAATATTATATCAGATAGCCTATACTGCTATCAGCTATCTCTTATATGGAAGGCAGTGACAAGGCAGAGAATCAGCAACACTGTTCTTCCATCTTTCTCCACTGCCAAAAAACGTGGGCCTCATCATTTGTATTTATATAACAAAAAACTCAATTTTGAATCTTACTTTGATTTCTAGGAATACGCGTATAACTTCCTTACACCGCGGTTCATCTTGTCCTTCTGATAGTCACGCCCTACTCAATCACATGAGCAGTCGCGTGTTGTAATTTTTACAACATCCAATTTTCCAAGTGATATGTACTCTGTTTACTGTCAAAACATATTAATTAATTGTATAATTACTAGTCCCATCTCATTGGATTATTTTACGCCTATGAACATTTGGATGATTACCCTTCATCTTGTATTTTAACTTATTTTTAGTACTAACCATCTTCCGCAAGTCTCATTAAAACCTCGACAAACTGAAAACTGGACGTACTAGAATCTTGCAGAATTTCAAATAGGCCTATAACTATCCTCGGTAAATTAATAATCTTTATGCAAAATGTCAAGTTAATCAGTTGAGTAGTTGAGACGTGATGATGCGTCATTCGTGAATTTTCTATCCCGTACGTGTTTAAGCCAATTCTTTCCATTATAATATTATAAATTTCATCGTACAGTCCTTCTCACACTATATTTAAAATGTGATTATAGTATGTATATCCCACAAGAACTCGACCCACTTATCTCAGAGACCCTATCACCGGATATAATTCTCAAAAAGTATCCTAAACTTGAAAAAATCGGGAAGAATTTGAAAGATAAGACCAGTCCTAGTCACAGAACTAGGTAGGGTAACATTTCTAGCCTTATCTATAGCAAGATTCACGTCAGACTGACAGTATTCCCTATATATAACATCTATACGTCCCGTTCAACCAATTCTGACTGTTTCAAATGAATATCATTTAATATACTCTTGTCATTAACAGATTATGTCTCCTGATGTTTTTAATTGACATGCTAGATATGTGGTGAAACTGCTTCCCACTGTTTAATCTATGTCTCCCACCCAATCACTCTTTCTTTACCTATTTCTCTCTCACTCACTCTTTCCCTCACTCTTTTTTCTCTCTCTCTCATTCTTAAGTTCTGAGGGTTAAGTGTAAGAGAGGGCCGGCTGCGCCGTAGCTTCGCCCTCCTATAGTAAGGTCCACGTTATTATGGCAGTGGATAAAGATAGAAGAATAGCGATGCCGATTCTCTGCATTAATTAATTATATTTCTACACTGTCAAAAACATAATTGGCATCGTTGTGAATCTAGAAAAGGATAGTAACACCGGCTTTGTCGAATCATAGACAAGGATAGCAAAACTAAAGTTGATCAAATACTGTCATTATAACGTGGACCTCACTATAGGTAAAAAATAAAGGCAGCTAATCAATCACTCCCTCCCTCCCTCTCACTCTATCTCTATCACTCTCTCTCACTCTTTCTTTCTGTCTCTCTCTCTTCTCTCTCAATCTATCTCTCTCTCTTTCTCTCTCAATCTATCTCTCTCCTTCTCTCACTCTTAATCTATATCATTCTCTCTCATTCTAACTGCCTCTCTCTTTCAATCTCACTCTCACTCCAACTGTCTCTCTCTCAATCTCTCACTCCCTCTTTCTACCTTCTCTCACTCTATCTTTTTCTGTTCCCCACTTTTTATCTTTGTTTTCCACTTTTTTATCAGCCTCAAAATAACTTTTTATTTAGGCTTTCTACTTGTAATTAGGATCCCTTAGTGGAACAGATTTGAATATTGATGTAGAGATTGACATAGTAGAGAAAGGAAGGATGGAAAAGACTTGAAAAGACTTAAGTGTTGTTATCTAATTATAGTCTGTGGATATCTCCCACGATTTAAGTGTTAGAGAAGATTCAGTACGTTGGGAATTGAAAGTAATTATTTAGAGAACCTTGCTCCATCTTTTGAAGTTTAGTTTGAGAGAATGGTGTGATATAAGGCTTTCATTGTTGTTGAATCAATTGCTTGAAAGATTCGATTTATTGGGATCTCAAGTGATGATTATTTCGAGAATCTTGCTCCATGAAGTTTACATGAACTCCATGAACGGCAGCCTCATTCTATGAAACTCCTCTTTTCCCAAATTTTATTAACAATTACATTTCCAAAAGAATAATTATTATTAAACGAAAATCCCTATTAAATGCTGTAAATCACCCCGAAGACTTCTGCTACTGCAAATATTGACAACAGGGTAAACAGCTAGATGGAAATTCGATGAGCACTACTATACAAAAATTATTATTTGTCAGACGGGGAATTATTCATTAATTAGCATTCGACCATATGCAACTCCCAATACATTTTCATTTGTAGATTTCCAAAAGATATTGATAATATTATCTCTCCCTATTTCATTCAAAATATGGTGAAAATTTCTATTATAATATTGTGAAACTGCTTCAAATCACGTCACAATGATTTTTTTCTGTTTTTTTTTTTGTGTAGTTGAGAAGTTGATATTGTGGTAATTATACATATTGAATGAAAAAGACTAAGAAATTGTCAAAAACCCACTGATTTATTGATAATTAGAAGGACCGGTTTCGGTTATTACACCATTGTCAATCTCTGATAAACAATGATAGTCAATCTGAGTTTATCAGAGATTGACAATGGTGTAATAACCGAAACCTGTCTTTCTAATTATCAACAAATCAGTGGTTTTTTGACAATTTCTTAGTCTTTTTCATTCAATATTTCTTTCTGTGATTGGCTGTAAGCTACGTAGACTGACCCCTCCCAAACGCTCCTAGAACTTTCTCTAGCTGCTTTACGATTGGCTGATCTTGCAACACATTGAAGCTGGCCTGTGATTGGCTGATTGGAGTGACGTCGACTGACTCCCACTTCTAGAGCAGTTTCTGGCTGTTCTACTATTGGCTGGGATCTTGAATGGATAATCCTGTTCTGTGGTTGGTCTTGTAGATATGAGTCACTTCACGTAGAAAATTTCGGTTGATTATTATATTTTTGGATTTGCTCATTCATAATCACTGCACTAAACTCATATATTAATTTTTTTCTTTCTCACTAAGCACTCCTGGAGGTTCACACCAGATCTGTTGGCTTCTTCCTTTTCAATCTCCCTTCAATTCCTTTTCTCCCTTTCAATTGTATTTAATCTTGTATCATCATTCCAATACAAATCCAGACTATTCACACAGACTTTTCTAGAATAGATTTGAGTACATAATTTCTTTCATAATCTTCTATATTATGAATTCTGACATAATATAATTTGTGCCTTAGTATGTCACTCTATCATTACCTTCTTTATCATTGTCTTCTACATCAACCTTTCTTCTCTCTTCTCACTTTACACTTCTTTTTGGATTGATACGTTGACCGTCGGTCCCGGCTGCCTATAAAACAGTCGTTAGGTCATGTCAGAGGCCCTGAAATTGATCAGTTGCGACCTGGAAACTCTGACACCAGACCTGAGACGGCCAGGTCACTCTACTGTTATTATTAGTTCTTTCTGATTCCCAAATCTTCCTACTTCTCTCATTAATTGAAATCTTCAATCACCTATCATTCCCTCTCTCTCTCTCTCTCTTCAAGGGTTGTGCAGCAGAGAGAACCAGGAGTCCTAACTCCGCCCTAATAAAGGGAAATAATCATTCAATCAATCAATCTTACTCTATCTCTCTCCCTACTCCTTCATTCTTCTGTATACATCCTTCATCCTGTTTTCATCCTCATCACTCTCTCACTTCCAACTCCTCTCTCTTCTTCAACATTCCTCATCTTCCTACTTTCTCACTCCCACGCTAATTCGTTCCTCAGCTTTGGTGTTATTTTCGGAACACAATATACAAACTATGTCTCAAGTTATATCTATATTTGAGGTGCTGTATATACTCTTGGTACAATGAACCAACGTTTTTTGTTTTTGCTACCGGAAGAAAACTGTTATAGAACCACATTTGAATCAACTATATATATATATATATAATGCTCCTAGTGATATAGATACATGAAGAACTTCAGAAGTATGCAATATAGATCGTCAGATGAACAGAGTTCATATGAAATGCAGAAATACGGGAATTTATGTAGTAGCTATATAAAAACTAACATATTACAGTACAATACTTCAAATTATTGTCAGTATTCCGTTGATAAATACGAACAATCCTTACCATCTCAACAATGTTAACAATTAGGAGTAAATTACCTCTACAGACGCATAAGTTCAACGATGAGTACGATTTCATCTCCAATTATCAAATGTAATACAAATACAGGATACAGGTAGAATATCTCCATCTACACTTTAATGATAGATAAAGGATACATATGAAAATTAATGAGAAACTGCATTTGTTCAAATCAAATCGAACACTTTATTGCTATATCAGAAGAAAATTACCAAAATTGTTAAGAATCTCTTTCAAATGCAATAATTATCATTAGATTGATTGATTGATTGATTGAGTACTTTATTTATGTAGATTACAATATATACTGGCTTATACACTTATATACAATAGCTTACAATACAGCAAAATTATAGATGAATTTACATAATATATGTGTGTGTGATGCTGTTATTAATAGCAACTTTAAGTCATTTGAAAATTAATAATCCAATCGAAGTTGAAAATTCTCAGCCAAAGTTCTCATTTTTATTCATTCAAGAATCAGAAAAAACAGACAAAAATTCGCATTCAAAATATACACCAACAGCTGATTGGCTGAACCGAGATGCAAGATGGCTGAACCGTCAAGCGCGCGACCTAGCGGGAAGAATCGTACCTAAGTTTGTTTCATCCAGCTAAAAATTACTGAAACACGATTCAGAAATTTAGACTTTTGCTCAAATTAACGAGAAAAATGCTCAAAGTAAACTGAAAAATATTTATAAAAATTACATAGACAACAGAGAATATTTATTGTAGTATTGTTATGTGTTTTATTATTTTTATTTATATGAATATCGAACGCTAATCATTCACCCCAAAATTCGAATTTTATAATGTATATTTGCTACTTTTCTCATTTCTTGGAGTTGAAATAATAATTATCTATAGAAAAGAACTATTATTTATTATTTAATGATGAGAATTCGTAAATGATGATTTTTTAATTATGATTTAGATGAACATTATTCTTGTTTTGGATTTCTAGATTGGGATTTTATCATAAATGTAGGGTAGCCATTGAAATGATTCTTATCTAAATCTAACCACAGTCATTTTACCAACTTAATTTTTGTTTTTGTGCACTAATCATCCATATAACCCACCAACTATTTTGTGTTGCCATGTTGCAAATCTGGAAATCAGAAAAATTTTTTCCCGCACTAGAGCGGAAAAGTGAATCTTTGCGTTCTGTAATCAGTGCAGGAATCGTCACTTTTCAAGGTAGGAAAAGAATATTAAATTTGACAACAGAAACAGAAGAAAACTGAAGAAAGATTACTTTTGCCATAGGTGAAGAAGAATAGACTACAATAGGGAATAACCACTGTACTAAAGTATTATAGTGAAGTAACATTATAATGGCAGTATTTGATCAACAATGATTTGCTTTCTGTGTCTGCCAAGCAGATATCGCTATCCTTTTCTTCCTCCGCTATGTGGCAAGATATTTTTTAATAATGCAGAAAAATGATCAAACAACAAAATATTTAGTCGCAATTATGGAAATTATATTTTTTTGACGTGAGACTATATTCATAAATCTATCGTGTTGCAGTATCCAACAGGACATACTATGTAGCTAATGTCATAGAGAAAAATAGCGTAAGTAGATATCTCATGGTATAGGGCGTTTAAGTCGCAACTTTTACTGTTATCTCAAGCCGATTATTGTAGATTTTTACTGTTTTGACCGGGTGAGAGTGTATGAACGGCACAATATGAGAGACTACCATCGTCATAAAGCTTTACGGGAAAAAACCACGTGGACTATAGGCTTGAGATAACAATAAAATTGAATGAAAAAGACTAAGAAATTATCAAAAAAACACTGATTTTTAGTCAGTGTTTTTTCAGTTTTTTCAATTCCTTAGTCTTTTTCATTCAATATGAATAATTACCACAATATCAACTTCTCAACTACACAAAAAAAGAAAAAAAAACAATAAAAGTTGCGACATAAACGCCCTATACCATGGGATATCTACTTATGGTATTGTTTCTCTATGCGAATGTTCAGTTTATATTTGTGATATTGATTACATTTTCAGGAAAGTACAATTTACTCATTCATTTGGAAAGGATCTAAGAGAAGAGATGTACAAAGAATTCAACAATTATCATGTACAGGATGAGGAGAGAGGATGTAAAGAAGTTTCGTAAGATGAACAAAAGCAGACTATAAACAAAGATAAAAGAAGAAGGAAGCAACCGAATTAGTGTAGAAGAAAAACCAGACAAGTAAAAAACGAACGCGACCAGAGTTATCGGCAATTTGGGATCGAATCGAGGCGACTGGTCGGGTTTTAATTAATTAAAAGCTGGTGGATCTTTTACCTCACAATATACCTGCATATACACGATACATACCCAACATACCTGCATCCTAACTATGTTGTGATACACTACAAACCGCCCACATCAGTTAAATGGGAACCAATGGAGGAATTCATAAGGAATGCTGTCATTTTAAACTGAATCCCAGTATGGTAGCTTCTGGCTATTGTGGAGAATCACAACGATATCGTTTAGCGATTATGTCAGAGATAAAATTTTAAATTGTCATCTGGGCGTATATTTAGCATACCTATCTATTTTCATCGATATAGAATTCGAGATGGGTGGTTATTTATAGGGTAGGATACATATAGTGTGGTCCACGTTATAATGGCAGGGTTTGATTAGCTATGGTGTTGCTATCCTTGTCTATCATTTAACAAATCGGATAACGTCATCTCTTTCCCGCTTTGCTCTGTTGCCAAATTTTATTAACAATGTAGGATTGATGATTAATCATAAGATTATTTCATCTTAGTTATGTAGATTCATTATTAAATAATTATAATTTATTGCTTAATAAAATATAATTGGTTAATTGAATCAAGAATGAACAGTTATTATTACATTAATAAACCTGTATCAGCTACCGTCTATAGAAGGCATTAACAAGAAAGAGGATCGGCAACGTTGTTCTACCATCTTTCTTCACTGCCATTATAACGTGCGCCTCATTATAGTGTGCAGAATTAGTTTCCAGATACTAGGTTTTAGAGTCCTTAGTTTCCTCTTGAAAATGTAAAGTATAATAGGATAAGTTCTTGATTGATGTGATATTTCCATAAATACTGATAACTATACGAGATACCCTCCAACGCTATCAAAAATAATTGATAATAATATGACTTGCAATTATTAATCATCATAGTGTTCACTGTATTATTCTACCAGTGATTGAATTACATCACTATCAAATAAATTATTATTCACTCTATGTTTCTATAGAGCTTATTCTGAATAAGCAACGCTCAAATATCATTTTGAAAAAAGCAAGTATCTGAGGAAAACTGAACGAATTAATGAATCAAACTGTTCAATTTGATGATGAATTGATTAGTAAAATTGCTATCACTCGTAATAATCATCAATTTTTTCTCTTCGTTCTATAGAGCTGATTCTGGAGAAAATAATAGTATTAATTCTAAGAATATCAAGCTTCAAAGAAAATTGAACGAATAAATAAATCAAAATGTTCAAGATAATGACGAATTGATAACAACTCCGATTTAAGTAAATCCATGTAGTTGATATAAAAACTGAAGAGTAAGCTCTATTAAGCTGATTCTGAAAAAGCTGTGCTCAATTATTATTCTGCATCGAAAGAAAACCAAACAAATTGATGGAACAAACTCTTCAGGTTGATGATAAATTGATAACATACAAGTGAAGATAATCTTATATATTTCACTTATATTTAGATATAATTCACTTATCTGATATAAGTAGAGTCATGTAGTTGATATGAAAAGTTAAAAAGTTGTCCTCACTGCTTGGCCTAGTAAAGGCTCGCAAGGATGATGATGCAATCTTCTCCCAGAATTTAAAACGCGTGTTAAAATAATTTAGAAGCAATCAACAGGTTACTGCAGTCTGATGTCCTGAATACTCCCTATATGGTAAATGTCAGATTCAGTTTTTTCATCAAACTATTCCTTGGTATCAGATTCTCTTTCGAATGAATATTGGCTGATAATCACTTGCTTCAGATTTTATAGGTTGAATAAAATGTTTTTAATGCCTCTGTGCTTCTCTTGAGAGACATTTTGTTTCTCTCATTATATATACTTATAAAACATGAAACTATATACATAAAAACAAAGATATTATAACGGAGAGAGAAGATAGCATAAGCTTATATCCCAAATCAAATTTATATCCAAATGTCATGCCGATTTCTTGTTAAATCAACTCGATTACAGTTGACTACTGTCTATTATCACTGTTTTGTTGGGAGTGTAGGAATGGCACAGTATGAGAGACTACCAGCGTCACATAGATTCTCAAAAGAACATAGATCTATAACTAGAACTATCAGCAGTAAAATTTAGAACAAATAAGCCACTCACCAATATCTTTTTTTCTATATTTTACTATATTTTATTTATGCTCATATTCACTCATTATTCATAGTCATTTTTGTAACATACTTATGCTAATCGAGCCACAATATGAAAAAGTTATACATTACTTTTGCAAACAATGTAAATAATATTGATCTAGGCTGAAATCATTTCCACCTAGAATTATACTTTTTCTGGAAACACTGAAATATAATTATTGTAATATTCATGTGTGCTTAATTTTTTAATAATTTATCGAACACTGATACAAGAAACACAATTCATCTAAATGTTTGGGGAAGGATAAACAGGCACAGCCCAAAACTGTTCCTTTCCCGAATTTCGATTCATACTAGTTCAAAAAGTAGGTTATCTTTCATTGACTTTTGAATTTGAGACCAATTTTCAGTGAAAAGCAAGACATTCATTATTGAGATTGTTCAAAAACCAAATTGAATACGAAATTACACTCACTGAACACTTAGTATAGGTTGCACAACATCTGGTTAAATTTTAACCGTGATTAACTCTACGAGAACCAATCAGAGAAGGCGTTTTTGAAAAGACGGCTTCTCTGATTGGGTTTTCGTGGAATTAATCACTGTTGAAGTTTAACCGGCTGTTGTGCAACCGGGCCTTAGAGTTGTTAAATTCTGTTTATCTGTAATGAAACTTCACAAATAAAATTTGATTTTATTTCGTGTACTGTGATCAAATCTTCCCAACCTGGAGACTTCAGGGAAAAATTGTATTTGATTTCAAAATCTGAAGTAAATCAATAATTTTCAATCAATATCTCCCTCATCAAACGTGAAAATTGCCATAAAATTCGCTTTTCCTCATTTTTCCACTAACTTGACGCCAATGAAAAGTTGCTAATTTTTTACTCCGACGAGAGCTCCTCCTCTCAGGCACAGAGTGTTTTATGCCTCACTTTGCTGTTAAATTGAAAAAGTTTCAAATTTCCCCTGAGCAATTGGCAGTCGGCCATGAAATATTGAAGGATTCTCGCTAAGCAAGCAGCAAGTTTTAAATTAATTTCCAACCCAATTTACTGTGGGCTACACGCTGCAGCTTCCGTTTACGTCCGTATGATCTGGTAAGGTTCACATGTACCGCAACAGATGAATAAATAGATTTACGATTGGATATGAACTTTGGAGTTTTAGTTAACTTTGGATACATTTTAAAGCAACTACAGTTACTCCACTCCGAAGGTAGATAAACAGGTAAAAGCAAGTACATACAAATTCAATGAATATTTATTCTGTCATTCATTCAAGTTACACATTTATTTATTTAATCATTCAGAATTACACAACTTACAGATAACATTTACGAAATTAAAACAACGGTTGGGAGAGGAATAACAGATCTATCCAAAACTTTTTCTCTCCAGAATTAAGATAGTTAATAGGTCATCATTTCACACGTTTCATCGCCACAGAAAAAAAACAACCTCTTACTGTCGATATTTGGGAAATTTAAAAAAGTCATCTAAAATAAGAGTATCCTTAGTTTTATCTCAGTTAGTGATTTCTTGTGAGAATAATAAATAGATAAATGAATAAACAAGAAATCCTTGCATACAATGAATAAATAAAGCCTTCTAAAGACGGTAACTTATACAGGTTTATTGATGACATACCAACTGTCTATTCTCGTTTGAAGTGATCAATCATATTTTATTAAGCAAGAAATTATTTTTTTCAATTATTTCATAATTAAGATGAAATATTTTGTTAATTAATTATTGATTCTACATTGTTAAAAGGCGATCTGGCAACAGAACGAGGCGAGAAAGAGATAGCGCTATCCGCTTTGTTGAATGATAGACAAGGATAGCAACACCAGTGCTAATCGAACACTGCCATTATAACGTGGACCTGATTTAGTATGAGATTTACTTTTAACTTTAGATGATCGTGAAGTTGTGTTTCTTTTCTGGCTCAAAATTTTGCAAAATTACTCAAAAATTTCCAATTTATAGAGATTTGAGTAAAATATTTTTGTTTTTAATCAGTTTTTAAATATCAAAATTCAAAATTTTTAGTTTAGTCATTAGTTTTGAAGTGGAAATTGAAATTTTTGAAGTGAAAGTGAAATCTTAACCTTATTCTTTTTTTAAACATTTATTTGTAAAAATTTGGGAGAAGACAGTTTTGGGCTATGCCTGTTGTCTTCTCCCAATCATATTATATTTATTATAATTATGATTTGTAATTGTCAATGAAATGAATAAATGAATAAATGAATAGCCTACATGTGCAACAAAACGAAAAATGTTTGAACCAAAAACTGATGATATATACTCGTATACATAGTCCAAATGTTCAACGAAACATAAAAATGTAGGAACAAAACATTTTCACCAATTTTCCGAGCAATTTATTAGCATGACGTGTGGTAATGGAGCTATCAACCTCTCCATACAGAGAACAGCAGTTGAATTTGACATTTGTAAAAGTCACACCCAGGCAACGCTTTTCCATTTTCATGTCTGGCTTTTCCTGCGGGGAAATCACGTAGTTTGCGTGAAAAATGGATGCAAATGTTTCATGACTTGTCGGCTTGTTTTTCAGGGGATTAAGGTGTTGTTTTCAGGATGCATGTGATTTCAACACCGATGAATTCTATAGTGAGGTCCACGTTATAATGGCAGTATTTGATTGACAAAGGTGTTGCTATCCTTGTCTATCATTCGAGAAAGCAGATAGCGATATCCTTATCTAGCTCCACAACGTTCCCTCATCGTTTAAAACAATATAGGAATATGATTAATTACAAAATGCTGAAAATGCTGAACAAAATCCAATCATTGCTGAACATATTTGCACTGTGTCCTTTTTCATCTGACACAACACACATCACAACACTAAATATATAATAGAAAACTCACCATATTATCTTTGTTTGAAACAGATTTATTCTCAAAGCCAAAAGTCCACAACATGTACATCTCAAACTCAAAATCAAACATATTTTTTCTCCTAAGGTCACTGTATCAACAGCAGTTTCATTGCTATTAATATTTGCCATTTTCGAACTTCTTAAAAAGTATTTGTGCATAAGGCCAAAACTATTAAATATGACGAATGAGATATAATTAGGTTATTATAGGTTTAAGAAAATAGTTAATCCCAATCATAAAAATTCACCATTTTTGATCATTGTAAAATATATATATCCTTGACGAATAGAATATATATATTTTTTAACAGGAATGAACAGTTGATTATTATATCAGATACACCGGTATCAGCTATCCTCTAGAGAAGGCAGTGGCAAGGCAGAGATTCGGCAACACTATCCTCCTATCTCTCCACACTGCCATTATAACGTGGACCTCACTTAACATAATAATCTCTCTGTTTTATATCTCTCTCTAATTCCTCTCTGAAAACCGTTTCTCATGAATAAATAGTGTATCCTTCCAGGCAATTCCTTAAACACTACAGTTTAGAGCTTCAAGATACATACATAAATTTTATTCAAAACTGGGGCGAAATAGACCACATTTGTTCATCTTTCAGGCAATTCCTCCAAAACTACATTTTATTGCTTCAAAATACATTAATTCCTTCCACAAAACTGTGGCGATATAAAATAGACCACAATTCGATCATCAAAAAATATAAATCTGTCTCAGTTTCATACAGTTTTATTGAGTTTTCTTACATTTTTCCCGTGGTTTCTTACATTTTTATTAGGTCTCCTTACATTTTTATTGGGGCGGCTACAGTTTTATTGGTCTCAACTATAAGAGCATACAAGCTATCTTAATAGGATCCACCGTTTTATTGGGTTATAAATAAAATATGCTGCGTTTAGGTATATATATAAAACGAGCAGTGGTAATGTAGTAACATTCACTTGAAACTGTCATCAAAGCGTGGAAATAACATCTATGCTTCCTATATAACTAACACTGACAGTTGAAAGTGTATTCAACTATAGTGAAGTCCACGTTATAATGACAGTGGAGAAAGATAGAAGAACAACGTTGCCGTTCCTCTGTCTTGTCAATGCCTTCTATAGACGGTAGCTGTTACAGGTTTATCGATGTAATATTAACTGTTCATTCTTGTTCAAAATAATCAATTCTATTCTATTAAGCAAAAAATTATATTTTTCAATAATTTACATGATTGAGATGAAATATTTTGAGTAATTCTACATTATTAAAAGTCGATCTGGCAACAGAGCAAAGCGAGAGAGAGATGGCGCAATCCGCTTTGTTGAATGATAGACAAGATAGGAGAACAACGTTTCCGATCCTCTGTCTTGTCAATGACTTCTATAGACGGTGGCTGATACAGGTTTATTGATGTAATATTAACTGTTCGTTCTCGTTTAAAATAATCAATCATGTCCTATTAAGCAAAAAATTATATTTTTCAATAATTTACATGATTAAGATGAAATATTTTGAGTAATTCTACATTGTTAAAAGTCGATCTGGCAACAGAGCCAAGCGAGAGAGAGATGGCGCTATCTGCTTTGTTGAATGATAGACAAGATAGAAGAACAACGTTGCCGATCCTCTGTCTTTTCAATGTCTTCTACAGACGGTAGCTGGTTGATGTAATATTAACTGTTCATTCTCGTTCAAAATAATCAATCATGTCCTATTGAACAAGAAATTATAATTTTCAATAATTTACATAATTATTTGCCGGTTGCACAACAGCCGGTTAAGTTTTAACCGTGATTAATTCCACGAGAACCAATCAGAGAAGCCGTCTTTTCAAAAACGGCGTCTCTCATTGGTTCTCGTGAAATTAATCGCGGTTAAAATTTAACCGGCTGTTGTGCAACCGGGCCTAAGATTAAATATTTCCAGTAATTCTACATTGTTAAAAGTCGATCTGGCAACAGTGCAAAGCGAGAGAGAGATAGCGCTATCAGCTTTGTTGAATGATAGACAAGGATAGCAATGGTATGCTGAACAAACACTGCCATTATAACGTGGACTTCACTCTATGCCTACTACTGTATTACTAGATGCTTGAGAATCAGAGATAAGTTTGAACCTGCTTAGTAAGCACTTGAATGCCTCAACTCTTATCAGGTGATCTCTAAGTTGAGACCAGAATATGGGAAGCACGACACTGTCAGCATTTTATTGGTTGAATGGAAAGCAACATAAGTAGCAAGTTACACTTTAAACTGTGAGCTGTGGTTGGACGGAAAGCATTGATGTAATCTATGAGGAATTCTGAAAGTATGAGGTGAATAAAGTTGTGGCGCTCTATCTTAGCATCTGATCTTTAAAGCTGCGTACTTGTTAAGCTCAGCAACATGAGTATTAAGATATATGGGGTGCTCCAATAAAAATGTCTTACAAGAGATATGGGTAGCACATAAATAATAAACCAATCACTGAAGCTGATGCCCTGAAGTTTGTGAATAATATAATATGGTACAGTATTTATTTATCTATTTCTGTATAGGGCTACTTGTAATATAAATATAAAGAAAATGAAAATTTCAGTACCCTTTTTTTTTAAATATTTTACCACAACATGTTTCGGACATTTTCACTTGGAAATGGCATCAATGTCCGAAAAATGTGATAAAATATTTGAAAAATAGGGTACTGAGATTTTTATTTATACAGTATTTATGTATTTGGGGAATAGGTGTTTTATAGTGAGGTCCACGTTATAATGGCAGTATTCGATTCACATTGGTGTTGTTATCCTTGTCTATCATTTGAAATAGCAGAGAGTAATATCTTTTTCCCACAGATACCTTGAAAAGTGACCATTTCTGCACTGATTGCAGGCCGCAAAGAATCACTTTTCCGCACTAGTGCGCAAAGTGAGTACTTTGCGTACTCCAGATTTGCAGCATGACAACGCAAAATAGTTAGTAGGTTATATGGAGCACCAGTGCAGCAAAATCAAAATTGAGTTGGTAACACTCATTGTGAGGCCCACGTTATAATGGCAGTGGAGAACAGCGTTGCCTATTTATTATGTGCCTTGATTATAGTCATTTGAATGCTTACATAACATAACCCCCTTCAAGCAGTCAGATAAATTTTCAATTGAATTACTAATCATTATAATTCAATTATTATTATTCAATTTTAAATAAATTAAGGTTTTTATTAATAATAAAATTACACAGAAATACATTTGATGGATTTCAGGGAATTTTACCCACTTTTCATATTCAATGCTAACTGTAGGAAAAATTTAATGTGAAATACGTGCGCAAAGTTCCTCTGCTGCACTCAAGAAACCATTCCGCCCTCGCCTACGGCTCGGGCGTAAACGTTTCTTTCAGTGCAGAAAACTGTCACTTTGCGCACTAGTTGCACAAATAACTATTTCCAGCTTTGCGACGTTGACATATCGTTTAAAATTATGTAGAAATATAATTGATTAACAGAATATCAAATCTTAATCATGAACATTTATTATTTGCTCATTGAGAATATATCTCCGTGACAAATAATTTCCTTTGATTTACATTGGTGTTGCTATCCTTGTATATCATTCGACAAAGCAGAATGATCATCAAGCAGAAATAGAAATTTGTAGAATTTTTGTTAAATCCTATTCATAGAATTTTTTTCTCATTCATTTTTATCATGATCATTCATAAATTTGGTCATCAAGCAGAAATTTCAAGCAGAAATAGCGGTATCATCCTAGCTCCGCAACGCTGCCAGATCGTTTTTAATAATGTGGGAATATAATTAATCACAAGATACTCAATCTCTTTTATAAAAAATCATGTTTTAATCACTGTGAATATATTATTTACGTGACAAATAAATTCCTTTGATTTACATTGGTGTTGCTATTCTTGTCTATCATTCAACAAAGCAGATAGCAGTATCATCTCTAGCTCCGCAAAGTTGCCAGATCGTTTCTCCAACAATGTAGGAATATAATTGATTACAAAATACTCTATCTCTTTTATAAAAATTCATGATTTATTCACTGTGAATATATTATTTCCGTGACAAATAATTTTCTCTGATTTATATTGGTGTTGCTATCCTTGTCTATCATTCGACATAGCAGAGAGTTGAGAATATAGAATCATTGAGAATCTATATAGAATATAGAATATAAAATATAGAATATAGAGTATAGAATCCCTTTCTAGCTCAGCAACCTTGCCAGATCGTTTCTCCAACAATGTAGGAATATAATTGAATACAAAATACTCAATCTCAATATTATCAACATTCATTATTTAATCATTGATAAATATATTTTATTGACGCATCACCACGTCTTAACTACTCAACTGAATAACTTGAAATTTTGCTCATAGATTCTCAATTAACCGAGGATGGTTATAGGCCTAAGTTCAATTCATCAAAATTTCATCAAGTTAAGTTTTGTGTTTGTCAAGTTTTAGAATATACCCTTGCATATCACGGGTTTCCTGCTAGTCAAGAATATTTCCTCTTTCTTTCTAACCTTTTCTTCAATTATGTTTCTCCCATTTCATCACTGTCATCTGCCTCAAATTACTGCTTCAATATGAAAAAGATTTTCAAATTGAGACATTCAAACAATTCAGACGATAGTACGGTTTTAATCTTTCAGCATATTCAATTTATGAGTCTGGGATGATTTAGATTGAGATAATGATGATATCCCATGAATCCAATCCATTTGAAATCATTGAAGTCTATCCATTCTTCATAAAATAAACTACAATTTCTATTCATGATATCTGGCATTATAATTTTATTCGAATCATTAGATAGAGAGAATGGACCAAACAAAGCAGCGAATAAAATTTCGCAGACGATTTAGCTTGGAAGTTGATCGTAAATTGTGTCATAAAAATGGAGAGCTGAGTTTATGTAGTTTTGAAGTGTATTGAAGATACATTGACGGAATAAATAAGCCACAGTCAGAAAGTCGTTTCTATTTTGTAAGACTATTTAAAAGTTTTATATTCCGACCATAACTATTCTGTTCTATTCATTGCTTTCGTATTAATTTATCACTAACTCTTTCTATACTTCATGCTAATTTAGTGCCGGTTTCCGAGCTCGGGATCTAGCTAAGTACCAGACTTTAAAAAGCCGGGGTCAGAAAATTTGCTTTCCAAAACGGAGCTTGGTCACAGTCCACGTTTTAATTAAATTTCGAAAAACTGGAAAATTGAACACAATAAAAGAATGAAGAGAAAATAGTGTAAAGTTTCAGCTATTTTGAATTATTTAGGAATGTTCCATTTCGTCAAGGAAAAACGTTTCCAATCATAGAAATGAGAAAATAAAGATTATTTTGCTGCGACTAGACTATATTGGTATCGCAAAGCCCATTTTCTGACTCCAGCTTTTTAAAGTCTAGAACTTAGCTAAATATTCCGAGCTTGGAAACCTTTGGAAACCACATTTATTACTTTCCTTGCCCTATTACCATAGGTAAGGAAAGTATTGCTTTCCGAAAAAAATTAAGGTACCCCAATTTCTACATTTCTATACGTTTCAAGGTCCCCTGAGTCCGAAAAAGTGGTTTTTGGGTATTGGTCTGTATGTGTGTGTGTGTATGTGTGTGTGTGTGTGTGTGTGTGTGTGTGGTGTGTGTGTGTGTGTGTGTGTGTGTGTGTGTGTGTGTGTGTGTGTGTGTGTGTGTGTGTGTGTGTGTGTGTGTGTGTGTATGAGTGTATGTGTGTATGTGCGTCTGTGTACACGATATCTCATCTCCCAATTAATGGAATGACTTGAAATTTGGAACTTAAGGTCCTTTCACTATAAAGATCCGACACGAACAATTTCGATCAAATGCAATTCAAGATGGCGGCTAAAATGGCGAAAATGTTGTCAAAAACAGGGTTTTTCGTGATTTTCTCGGAAACAGCTCCAACGATTTTGATCAAATTCATACCTAAAATAGTCATCGATAAGCTCTATCAACTGCCACAAGCCCCATATCTGTAAAAATTTCAGGAGCTCCGCCCCATCAATGCAGATAGATTCCCAATTATCAGGCTTCAGATACAATTGAAACAAAAAAAATCAAGTGGAGTAGATTGAGCATGAAAATCTCTACAATTAATGTTCAGTAACATTTTCACCTAAAATTGAAAATAAGCTTTAAATTCGAAAAAATGTGATTATTAAATTATTGTTGATTCTATTAAATCATTCACTATGAAGAGATAGCAGACCTCATGTGTGTCTCCAGCGTTATTGCCCTGTCACCAGCTGGCTCAAATCTTTGAATAGTAGACTTGAGATGCGCGGGAACACTAGCGTCAGGTGATCAATTTTCATAACGGCAAGGAAAGTTGTGTGAGTGCGCCACACCAGATTTTTTCATTTTTGCATTGATTAAATTTTCTATCAGCTTCAAATTCAGAAGATGGTACCCTACTTGAGTTTACCTCTGACTAGATCACACGGATTAATCCACTGAAGTCTTGAACTCTACTGAAACCTAATTATGAACCAATTATATATTATATATATTGAACCCAATTATATATGTGTTCATATAAATCACTCAATTCACATAATATTATCCAGATCTAGTTTCTTACTAAAAGGCATTTCTCTCAATGAATAAAAAAGTAGATACCTGGAAACAAATAGCAGCAACTAAATTGTATAATAAAGCCATTACTATCAGCATACTGGAGTTGTTAACAGGATTTTCATTCTGGAACTGGGCACAGATTGAGACATCAAGAAGAGACTACAACGTTTGAGAGATGAAAAAGAAGAAAAATAAAAGAAAAAGGAAGAAGTAAAAGGAGAATTAGAAAAGAAAAAATAGAAGGAGAAGAAAAAGTAGAACAAGAAGAAAGTGGAGGAGAAGAAATCATTGAAGTGGAGGACAGATAACGTATTGAGAAATCTGGAGAGAGTACACAAACGAGAGACATTGATAGAGGAGGAGAAAGAGAAGGAGAAGTAGAGTTGGAAGGAGAAGAAGAGGGAAAGATTGTGGAGGAGAAAACAAGGACAGAGGATACATTAAGACTTCATGAACACGTTCAAGAGATGATGATGATGATGAAGAAAATGAAAAATGAGGTGAAGGAAGAGAAGAAGAAGTGGAGCAGAGAGGAGAAGAAGGGGAAACAAGAGGAGGAGGGAAAAAATGGAAGTATATGACAGAGTACAAATTGAGACATCATGAAGAGAGAACACATTCAATTGATAATGTTGGTGAAAAAAAGATTGATTGATTGATTGATTACTTTATTTATGTAGATTACAATATATACTGGCTTATACACTTATATACAATAGCTTACAATACAGCAAAATTATAGATGAATTTACATAATATAGACTAAGAAAATAATTATTGAACTGTATATGATATGAAAAAGCAACTTGTAATATAATAACTATAGATAATAATCATATTGTTATGCATCTACATAAATTGGCGGAGCTTTGGACATATCAATGTCCATTCTTCGGGAGAAGAAGAAGAAGAAAGAAAGAAAGAAATACAGCATTAGTGAGAGAGACTTGTGACAGTATAAATGTTTCTTTGAAACGACAAGCAATGAAATCAATTCACTAAAGTGGAGATTTTTGTGACAGCCTTGGTATCATTATGTTCAGATACACTTCTATCTGTCAGTTTCTATCTGAATGGGGAGTAATGAAGCTATTTCCATAAGGATTCTGACAATATGAAGTGAATGTGACTGTGGAAGTATCCATTAGTGGGCGAATATCTTTGACATAGAAATGTCAGCCGAATAAATTGAGACATGATTCTACCCGAATACATTCTGTTTATTTGTCAACGCTGTCGTTTTGGAATATACGGGTATGGGATGGAGGGAAAATACTTGAAAATTAGAGGATTTCTCACAAGAACTGTTTCTTTTTTTTTTTAGTGAGGTCCACGTTATAATGGCAGTATTTGATTAACATTGGTGTTGCTATCCTTGTCTATCATTTGAGAATGCAGATAGTGCTATCCTCTTCTAGCTCTGCTACCTAGCCTGATCGTTTTTAACAAAAACGTAGTAATGAAATTAATTGACAAAATATTTAATCTCTATTATAAGAATGTATTATTTAATCATTGACGAATGAAATACAATTGATCACCAATTTTTAACAAGAATAAACAGTTGCATTTCATCAGATATACCGGTATCAGGTATCCTTTATAGAAGGCAGTGGAAGGGCAGAGAATCGGCAACATTGTTCTCATATTCCCCCTTTGTCATTATAACGTGGACATCACTCCATTCATAGACATTCTGATTGTTTGTCAATTCTGACCCGGTTGCACAAAAGTCGGTTAAATTTTAATCGGTTAAATTTGAATAGAGGGCTTCTCTGATTAATTCTCGTGAAATTAATCAGGATTAATAGTTAACCGGCTTTTGTGCAACCGCCACTATGTCTTTTCTAAAACAAAGTAGGGAAGGATTGATGAAAATAAAAAAAAATTCAGAAGAATATCTCCGATATTCACGTTATAAAAAAATCAATGAAAATGATAGGAATGCATTATTATGACTTCTCCTTTTCACTTTTGAACGAGGAAAAAGAAGGAGAAACGTTGAAGAAGAATGAACAGATGAAAAACGGATAAGAAAAAGAAGAAGAAATCGTAGATGAAGACGAGGGAGAAGAAGATGAAGGAATGCATTATTATGACTTCTCCTTTTCACTTTTGAACGAGGAAAAAAGGAGAAACGTTGAAGAAGAAGGAACATATAGAAAACGGATAAGAAAAATCTGGTGTGGTACACTCACACAACTTTCCTTGCTCATTGAACTCATTATCAAACGAGAATAATTTAGGGGAATAACATAATGACGATTGACGGCAAAATATTTGCAACTACGATCAGACTACTGTATATGTTTATTTATTTACTCTTATGGCTTTTATAGGCAGAGAGATCCTTTTGGATGTTCTGCCTTGCCATATTACCCAATGTCATATCCTACCAACACTCAAGTTTAGAGTTTATGTCTTGGGTTCTTCATTTTTCTCACTAAAAATTTGCACTTTCACTTACTGAGTTCCTATTGTATATGTGTATATACAATTGTTTTCAGAGTACGTTTTCCTTTATGTAAATTGTGAAATTCGATGATTTTTTTGAAATTCGTCAAAACAGCTGTTGCACAGATGAAATATCTTGACTATGACTGTGTTCTTTTTATAAACTGCTCTACCTACCGTACCCACGGTATATGGAAGAAGAAAAAGTAAAAACCGTGTACCTACCTATCTCATGCACGAGAAGAAGGTTACAAAGTCCATTTCTCAAGGATTGGGTGGCCCCCCATTAGTAGCCCAGGAAAAAGACTCATGTCAGTTGATAGGGCTTATAAATAGCTATTCATGGTAAAAATTTGAAGAAAATCGTTAGAGCCGTTTTCGAGAAAACCGTGAAAAACATGGCTTTTTAGTCATTATCCGCCATTTTTCTCAAGAATATTACGGAGCTCCTGGAATTTTCCCAAAAATGAGACTCATGCCAGTTGATAGGGCTTATGAATAGCTATTCATGGTATAAATTTGAAGAAAATCGTTGGAGCCGTTTTCGAGAAAACCGTGAAAAACATGATTTTTTAGTCATTATCCGCCATTTTTCTCAAGAATATTACGGAGCTCCTGTAATTTTCCCTAAAATGAGACTTATGCCAGTTGATAGGGCTTATAAATAGCTATCCATGATATGAATTTGAAGAAAATCGTTAGAGCCATTTTCGAGGAAAACGTGAAAAACATGGTTTTTTAGTAATTATCCGCCATTTTTTCCGCCATCTTAGATTGAATTTTATTGAATTCCTTATTGTCGGGTCCTCATGGTATAAGGACCTTAAGTTTGAAATTTCAAGTCGATCGGTTAATTAGGAATGGAGTTATCGTGTTCACAGACATACACACATACACACACACACACACACACACACACACACACACACACACACACACACACACACACACATACACACACACAGACCAATACCCAAAAATCATGTTTTTGGACTCAAGGGACCTTGAAACGTATAGAAAACTTGAAATTGGGGTACCTTAATTTTTTTTGGAAAGCAATACTTTCCTTACCTATGGTAGTAGGGCAAGGAAAGTAAAAAGAAGAAGAAATCGTAGATGAAGAAGACGATGGGGAAGAAGATGGAGGGGAATTAGTAGGAGAAGAAGAAGAAAAGAAGAAGAAGAAGAAGAAGAAGAAGAAAAAGACCAGATAAGAAATCTAGTTTGTTGTTAGAGTGGGCGATATAACATGATGACAATGTCTCAAATCCGAAAACTATTCTCTCTGCAGTCTCTTGTCAACACATAGCTGCTGATATGTTTGTTTCCGTGTTACATTATTACAGTATCATCATATGTGTGTGATAAAGGAGTTAGAAAAAGGGTGGAAGAAGGAGAAGTAGTAGGTGGAGAAGAAGGAGGAGAATGAGGAGGAAATTAGAAAGAGAAGACGAAAAGAAAGAGTGAAGATTATAGTGTTGGCGAAGAGGTATAAGTGAGAAGATGTGATGGAGGAGAAGAAGGTGAAGAAAAAGGAGGAGAAGGAGGAGATGGATGAGGTGGATTATGATGAGGAGGATGAAACGGAGGAGGAGGAGGAGGAGAAGGAGGAGTAGGGATATGAGGAAGAAGACGTGTAGGTGAAATTGGTAAAAAGAGTCGAAAAAAGGAAGAAGGTTGATGATAGAGAAGGGAAAGTAGGAGGAAGGGATTATGAGGAGGAGTGTGGAAGTATGAGGTGGAGGAGGAGAATGAGAGGGAGAAGTAGGATAACGAGAAAGAGAAGAGGAGGAGGAGGAGGAGGAGCAGGAGGAGCAGGAGTAGTAGGAGTATGAAGAAGAGAAGCAGTAGTTTGATTAGAAAGAGGAGACGAAGAAAGAGGGTTGATGAAAGAGGGAAAAGAGTTGGTGAGTATGTAGCTGATGAGAAGAAGGGGGAGAAGTAGAAAGGGGTGGAGGGGAATAACGAGGAGGAAGAGGTGATGATGAAGGAGGGAAGCAATAGTTTTATTAGAAAGATACTGATGAAAAATAGGGTTTATGAAAGAGGAGAAAAAGGAGTAGTTGGGGAGTATGTAGAGGATGAGGAGAAGGAGATGTGGAAGGAGGATGAATGGAAGAACGAGAACGAAGAGAAGGAGGAGGAGGAGAAAAGAAGGAGGAGGATGAGAAGGATTGTTTCTAAGTTTTTGTTTGTAGACAAGACTTGGCAACAACCCACGATTTTCATCCGACATCTTACCCAAATAATGTCTTTCGGATTATTTGTGTAGTGTGAAGAATGGCTGGCTAAGTTGTCACTCTCTCTTGTATTGTTTGAAGTGTCTGTCGTCTTCTAGTGTCAACTTGTAGTGTTGTGTTCCCAGTTGATTAACATTGTCACCACTTTGATATAATATTGTCACCACTTTGATATATATATATATTGTCACTACTTTGATAAATATATTGTCACAACTTGATATATGTCACCACTTTTATATATATTGTCACCCACTTTTGATATATGTCTCCACTTTGATATATATTGTCACCACTTTGATATAATTGTCACCACTTGAGATATTGTCACCACTTTGATATAAATTGTCACCACTTGATATAATTACTGTCACCACTTTGATATAATATTCTCACCACTTTGATATAATATATTGTCACAACTTTGATATATTGTCACCACTTTGATATATATTGTCTCCACTTTGATATAATATATTGTCACAACTTTGATATATTGTCACCACTTTGATATATATTCTCACCACTTTGATTTAATATACTGTCACAACTTTGATATATTGTCACCACTTTGATATATATTGTCACCACTTTGATATAATATATTGTCACAACTTTGATATATTGTCACCACTTTGATATATATTCTCACCACTTTGATATAATATATCGTCACAACTTTGATATATTGTCACCACTTTGATATATATTGTCACCACTTTGATATATATATATTGTCACCACTTTGATATATATTCTCACCACTTTGATATAATATATCGTCACAACTTTGATATATTGTCACCACTTTGATATATATTGTCTCCACTTTGATATATATTGTCACCACTTTGATATATATTGTCACCACTTTGATATAAATTGTCACCACTTTGATATAATATACTGTCACCACTTTGATATAATATTCTCACCACTTTGATATAATATATTGTCACAACTTTGATATATATTGTCACCACTTTGATATAATATATTGTCACAACTTTGATATAATATATTGTCACAACTTTGATATATATTGTCACCACTTTGATATAATATATTGTCACAACTTTGATATAATATATTGTCACAACTTCGATATATTGTCACCACTTTGATATATATTGTCACCACTTTGATATATATTGTCTCCACTTTGATATATATTGTCACCACTTTGATATAAATTGTCACCACTTTGATATAATATACTGTCACACTTTGATATATATTCTCACCACTTTGATATAATATATTGTCACAACTTTGATATAATATATTGTCACAACTTTGATATATTGTCACCACTTTGATATATATTGTCACCACTTTGATATATATTGTCTCCACTTTGATATATATTGTCACTACTTTGATATAAATTGTCACCACTTTGATATAATATATTGTCACCACTTTGATATATATTCTCACCACTTTGATATAATATATTGTCACCACTTTGATATAATATATTGTCACAACTTTGATATATATTGTCACCACTTTGATATAATATATTGTCACAACTTTGATATAATATATTGTCACAACTTTGATATATTGTCACCACTTTGATATATATTGCCACCACTTGATATATATTGTCACAACTTTGATATATTGTCACCACTTTGATATAATATTGTCGCCACTTTGATATATATATTGTCACCACTTTGATATAATATATTGTCACCACTTTGATATATATTGTCACAACTTTGATATATATTGTCACCACTTTGA
>NC_052514.1:1635888-1723531 GCF_014356525.2 Nilaparvata lugens | reverse complement strand
TCAAAATCGGTTTTTATTTATGTTTTAAAGAAAATCAAGCATCTACTCGTCACTTGTACATTACAAGGGTTTAGTGAATGCTTGAATTGGTGCTTGAAATGGTTGATGACCAATTCCAAATTATTCAGTTAGAATAAATGTATGACTGAATTTGAAAAAATCTTGGAAAAAATCCAATGAGAAGTGAGTTTTATGATGACATTTAAATGTAAACAAACACGAAGCAGACGAACTGTTAGAACTTTTCTACTGCTTGAAATTTACCAATTTTACTCATAGATGGAGCCACCATCAACCAATTTGTGTTTATTCATAATAATTCATCCTCCTAGCGGTTAATGTGGTTCTAGGAAAGGGCATTCTATAATAGATTATCAATATCTAGAAGGGTGTAGCCGATTTCCAAAGGTAGCTCTAGGTTAGAAAAAGTGTCTTTTCCTCCACCTACTGGCTAAAGTACTTACTTTACTCCCTGAAACATAATACAAAGTGTCACTTTTTCGCCCTTGGTAGTAAAAAACAGAAAAACTCCCTAGGAGTAAAAGTGACTCCATTTAAATAAAATGGGAAGCATCTCTATTTTAAAACTTACATTATAATAGGTTAGAAGGTCTAAGCTCAGATGAGAAGCATAAAGAGGTGTCTGTCATTGAGTCAACTGAATTCAATACCACAACCAGAAATTTGATCAACTCATGAAATATATGTTTGTATGATTATATTCTTAATATAGTAGACGATAAAAATTTATACAATTTTAAAATATCTTATTCTATTCAAAATACCAGCCAACAAATTTTTTGATCTGCAATTATTCAAATCTGAACCGCGTGATCTGGAGTCAGCCATTTTGGTAAACCCCAGCTGATGTTACAACTTTACCGCTAGATAGCGCAATCGGCAGTGCCAATCAGACGGCCGGTTTTAAAGTTTAAGATTTAGGTTATGTTGTAGGAAACATTGTCACCAATACGTAAGTTATTAAAATGATTTTATTTGCAGTTTCTATAAAAAATGTAGATGGAGGAAAAATGTTGTGTACATAACGAGTGAAAATACTTTTTCTCCCTCAGGAAAATTGTTGCCCTCGGCTTCGCCTCGGGCTTCAAACTTTTCCCTCAGGGAGAAAAAGTCGTACTTTTCACTCTAGATATACAAATAACTATTTCGGGGCCCTAAGAAACTTATTTTGAGGTTGTGGAAGGTGTTTTTTCAACTAAAGGAAGGTTTGTGGGTTGAGAAAGGTGCTAAGGAAGATAAGGAAGTGGTTTTCGGGGCAAGCAAAGATGATTCCGGATAGGAGAGGAGTTTTTTGAAGGTCCCGTTGCAGGGTAAAAGGGGTAAGGGGTTAAAGCAGGAAGCAGGTGTCCCTATTTTAATGTGATGTGCCCCTTTATAACACAGGTGTTGAACATATTGAAAGAGGGTGTAAGCTTGTGCCAAGGAATTGAGGTTTGAATTTTGGATGAACAGTTTTATTGGTGTCGTAATTATTTATGGTGCTGTTAAAATAGAGTGTAGGATAAAATGAATTGATAAGAACATACTGAGAATATCTGACATACTGGAAAATGTATAAAAATAATAAAATTTGAGAGAGAGTGGATGTGTGGTTTGATAAGTATGCAAAAATGATGCTGAAATAGAGTGGAGGATACAATGAAATGATAGCAAGATACTTATGATATTAAAGATACTTATGAAAGATTCTTATGATACTTAAAGATTGAACGATATGATATTCATATGATAATATTTACATTTCATTCACTCACTTGAAAATAAAATTATCAGTGACATTTTATTTTTTGACATTTTTATTTATTTATTCGTGGATAGAATCACAAATCATATAAATAATATGATTAGGAAGGAACAACAGGCTTGGCTCAAATCTATTCCATTTCCAAATTTTGATAAATTAAAAAAATGTCCAAAAAATAGGTTATGTTTCTACTGTAAAACGTTTCAAGTTCAATTTCGTCCAAAAATATGTACAAGCTAAACATTTTGAATTTATAGAAATTAAAACACCAAACTATAAATATAACACTTCACTTCATATTGTTCACTTCATAATTATCATTTCATATTGAATTAATCAAGTTATTTCATAAAATTTTTAAACCAAAAATACAACTTCTCTCACTAAGAACAGTGGAAACATATTGAGAGAAATGGAATAAAGTAGAAGAAAATGGTGGGTACTTCGATTCTCCCTTCACATGACATGATATGATAAGAATAAAATATACAGTATTATAACAAGAATGTAATCTAATTATGGATATAATGAGCTCCCTTCATCATCTGATGAGCATTGGAATATATTATTGATATGAGAAGATATGATATTGAAGAATATGAACGCCAGACTCTGATATAATTTGAAAGAACTTAAGTAGTCTAGTCTAGATTCAATGTATAATTTGATAAGAATGCAAAAATATGAGTTTGAATTTTGAATGAACAATATTGTTGTCCTTTTCATTTATGATGCTGTTAAATGAAATGGAAGATACAGTAGAGTAGATTAGAGTGAGAATATGATAAGAACGCGAGACGATGATGTAATGTAGATGTCTGTGAAAATATTAGTTGTAGAATATGAGGAGAATATGAAACAATAAGGTCATGATAAGATTAGATAAGACTGAAAAACAATATGGAAGAGAGATTGATTGATTGATTGAGTACTTGATTTATGTAGATTACAATATATACTGGCTTATACACTTATATACAATAGCTTACAATACAGCAAAATTATAGATGAATTTACATAATATAGACTAAGAAAATAATTATTGAACTGTGTATGGGTGCGTACACAAAGAAAGCTGGTTGCCGGCGCCGGAAAACAGCAGCTTGCTCCTCGAGCTTATAAGCGCGGTAAAAGCTTGAAGCCGTACATAAAGAAAGCTGGTAACAAGCGCGACAAGTCAGTTCACTTTGAGCAGTGTCAAAGATGTCTTCGTCTAGTGATGATGTGTTTTTGGCGGAGAGTGTTCATTTAAAATTATTGCAAAGGAGGAAATTCGGTTCATGTATTAATAGACATAGGAAGAAACTTGGTGAATACCATCACTTGTTTCCGCAACTAAAAGGTGACCCACAACGGTTCTACACATACATGAGAATGGAGCTAGCGACTTTCGATTACATATTAAGAAACATTGAAGGACGTTTGATTAAAAAGTGGTCAAACTGGCATAAACAACCAATAGAACCAGAAGAGCGTACTGGAGACTAACTGTACGCACAGTACAGAGACCACTCGCAGATAGGGACGTTCCGATACTTTCGATACTTACTGGTATCGATACTTTGCTTTCGATACCGGTGGTATCGGTATCGGTATCGAATGATTCGATACTTTACTGGTATCGATACGAAAGTTGGAGTATCGAAACGGTATCGAATGGTGAAATGGGTGAAAAAGTAGTTCACTACAATAATTAATGACATAATCATAAATAAATTTTTATATAAATTTTAGAAGATTATAAGGATAATATAGATGAAAATTATAGTACTTAATTATAGCCCAGTGTAGCAGTTACCAGACATTATGACATCACTAATAACAAACAATACATAACTGACTCAAGCTCAGTCATTGAATTGGTTCAAAAATTATCAATTTGATCTACTATTAAGACCACATTTATAATTCTTGAACAAATATTCCTTCAGTTTGGAATCAAATTGATAATTGAACCATATTGACCGAGCTCGAGTCATTTACCCATCTTTAGGGACGTTCCAGTTCCGATACCACCATTCTTTCGATACTTGGTATCGAAAGGAGGGTATCGATATTAGTAAAGTATCGAAAGAAACGTATTGATACCCTTATTGACCAAGCTGGAGTCATTTTCCCATCTTGCCAGAGGGTCTTCTTTGTTTTGACAGACTATTGAGACTATACTTGATAGATTGCAGTTTTGCAGTTAGTAGATAAGTATTTTAGGTTGGTAATTCCGATACCTAATGCTCACTCGATGCTTGGGGTATCGGTATCGCGCTTTTCTTTCGATACTCGTGGTATCGATACTTTTCATTCGATACTTTACTAATATCGATACCCTCCTTTCGATACCGATTCGATACCAAGTATCGAAAGAATGGCGGTATCGGAACGTCCCTACTCGCAGACTGAGCCCGTTGCTGGAAACCGGCTACAAGAATGTTCTCTTCATACTTGTTTGCCGGTTGACGCCGGCAGCTCGCGCTTGTTGCGCTTGTTGAGCCGGCACCGGCGTTTCTGTGTACGGGCACACTTGGAAACCATGTTATTCTTCTCAAGCCGGACGCGCTTACAGCGGCTGGTTTTCCGGCGCCGGCAACCATTTCTTTGTGTACGCACCCTTAGATATGAAAAAGCAATTTGTAATATAATAACTATAGATAGTAATCATATTGTTATGCATCTACATAAATTGGCGGAGCTTTAGACATATCAATGTCCATTCTTCGGAAAGAATATTAAAAATATCCTCTCCACTAACTCTCTACCAAATTCTAGCAAAGAGAGAGAGAGAGAGAGAGAGTACTCTTTCCAAAAAAAGTAGAACGAGTTTGAAGACAAGATGAGAAAAGCATGATGAGAAAGAAAGTTCAATGTTTGATCGAATGAAGCTACAAATAACTCACTATTTTCTCATTTATTCAGGCTACAATTGAGAGAAATGTGAATTTTTCTGGTCATTATCAAGCTGTACCAAACTTTTCAGTCGTCATTTTAGTTATCAGATTATGATAATTATGATTAATCATTCTATAAGTGCCTAGATTTATCCTAGAAAACGGTTTTAGTGAGATTTTCAGCATTGTAGAAAGCATTCCAATAATACAAATGGTTCTAAAGGATTGAAGTATATTTCACAATAGAATGATGATTTTTGAAATAGTTTCTAATATCAACAATTTACCTACACTTATAAGAACTGAAATTCGATACTATTAAATGAGCAACTTCTGTTTATATGTTTAGATGTTTGTATTACACCGGATCTCGAAAACGGCTCTAACGTTTCTCACAAAATTCAGAACATAGTAGGTTTAACTTATAATATAAAGATTCGATTGCACTAGGTCTCATCCCTGGGAAAACTCGCTGAAGGACATTGAAAGGATAATTATTATTCATACTTGGAAAAACAGATGATAATAATTATTTCGTCGTATGTTGGTGAAGAAAGTGAGTGAGCGAGTTTATGTGTGTGTGACTGTGTCAAAATTATGACTCAGCTGTTGAACTTTTGTAATCATTCAATCAGGTACTTAGTGCCGGTTGCAGAAAACCCGGGTTATTTTCAATCCTGATTAATTCCAGTAGATCCATCTTTTTGAAACGGTCTCCTCTGATTTGGTTCACGTGAAGTTAATCAGGATTGAAATTTAACCGGCTTTTGTGCAACTGGGCCTTTGTAAGGGAAATTTCTGCATTCCTCTGGGAATTAATATCAATTCACTGTGATTAGATAGAACATTTCTGTATGAATGTTATTATAAGTTCTTCTTTCTTAAAAATAATTGTATGCTTTTGTACTCCAGAGCGAAGCTCGGTCCCCGATGATATTTCTGAATTGAACTGAAATTTTAAATAAAAATGGACTCACACCACTTCGCTTTCAAGACTCATTTATTTCTCTCTCTGCAGCTTTTAACGTTGAGACAAACATCTCTAGTTTAACTCCGACTTTGTTTTTACTATTGCATTGAATGTGATGAATGAATTGTGATAAGTGATACACTTTGTGCTGAGTCTGAGAAACGTGCAAAACCAGTTTATTGAGCATCATTAAGCAATGTCGTGCTGCCAGCAGATAGTAGAGAATGTATGCACATTACATGTGATCACATACTATATTCATGCTCTAGCTAGCAATGTGCATGATATTGTGATACAAGCACATTAACACTGTTCACTGCTGATCAGCTCTGGTTTCGAAATGAGTGAGATAGAGAAGGAGGAGGAGAGAGATGTCGTGGTGAAGAAGTAGGTAATGGAGAAAGAAAAGAAGTTGGAAGAGAATAAGGAGTAGCAAGATGTTAAGAAGGAGAAGAAGATGGGGAAAAAGAAAAAGAACAAGAGTTAGTTAAGGTGGAGGAGTGGAAAATATTTGAATGAAGAAGAAAGAGAGGAAGAACAGAAGTTGATGGAGATGAAGGAGTGGGAAGATGTCGGGAAGAAGAAAGAAAATAATTACAGACGTTAATAGAGAAGGAGGAAGAGCAACATGTCGCGAAGAGGAAAAAGAAGAGGGAGAGAGTGATAACATAAGTAGAGAGACAAGGAGATGTAGCAAGATGTCGGGAGAGAGAAGAACAGAGGTTGATAGAGAAAAAGGAGTAGAAAGATGTTGGGAAGGAGAAGAAAAAGAGAGAGAACAGGAGTTGATAAAGAAAAAGGAGTAGGAAGATGTCAGGAAGAAGAAGAAAAAAACAGGTGTTGATGAAGATGAAGGAGTAGGGAGAGGTCGAGAAGAAGAAAGAGAGAGAGAAAATAGGAGTTGATAAAGAAATGGGACTGGGAAGATGTCGAGAAGGAGAAAGAAAATAATCACAGACGTTAATAGAGAAGGAGGAAGAGCAACATGTCGCGAAGAGGAAAAAGAAGAGGGAGAGAGTGATAGAATAAGTAGATAGACAAGGAGATGTAGCAAGATGTCGAGAAAGAGAAGAAAGAGGAAAACAGTTGATAGAGAAAGAGGAGTAGGGAGAGGTTGAGAAGAAGGAGGAAGAGAGATAGATAGACGTTTATGAAAAAAGGAGTAGTATGATGTTGGGAAAAAGAAGAAAAAGAGGAAGAACAGAAGTTCATAAAGATAGAGGAGAAGCAAAATGTTTGGAGGAAGAAGAAACAGAAAAAGAACAGATGTTGGTAAGGAAAAAGGAGTAGCAAGATTTAAAGAAGAAGAAGAAGAAGAAGAAGAAAGAGAAATATAACAGAATTTTGTATAAAAAAAACCACCCTTAGAGTTAAAATATATTTTCCTGACGAATAAAATATAATTGATTATTTTGAACAACAATGAATAGTTGATATAACATCAGATATACCGATATCAGCTATCCTCTATAGAAGGCAGTGGCAAGGCAGAGAATCGGCAACGCTGTTCTTCTATCATTCTCAATTGCCATTATAACGTGGACCTCACTATATGCTTCATTGCTACTATGGAGCAATATACAGGTGGTCCATGCCACTCTACTAAATTCTTCTTTTTCTCTTCTCTTCTTGTTTTTCTTCTTCTCCTTCTCCTTGCTTTTCTTTTGTTCTTCCACTTCATGACTCTTGGATGATGTGTCATGTTGATGACGATTATCACGATCACGTCTGAGTGGTTCTGTCTCTATCTAGCACGACACTCACGATTTTGTCTCTGCTCTCCTTGTTTTTGTTTCTTTTTGTTACAGTTTTCTTCTCCCTATTCTTTTCTGTTCAATCCCCCTTCTTTCTCTTTTTCCCTATTTTCCCTACTGTATATTATCGTCTTTCTCTCCTCCAATATAGTGTAGTCCACGTTATAATGACTGTATTTGATTAACAGTGGTGTAGCTATCCTTGTCCATTATTCGACCAAGCAGATAACGCTATCCTTTTCTAGCTCTGCAACGCTGCCATAACATTTTTTAACAATGTAGAAATGTATTTAATTTCAATTTTAAAAATTTATTGCCTTAGAAAGAGTTGAAAACGGTCCGAAGTTTGAGAAGGATAGATTTATGTGCTTTGTGTAATGATGTACAAGACAATGTATCTACTTACAAGGACTGCAAACCTGGCTTGAAGTGATTAACTACAAATTTATATTAAGAAAGTTATTTATAATTAAAGAAAATGTATTGTTTGTAAATAGGAAAGGTTGATATGACAAAGAACACTGTAATCTAAAATTGAGTCTAGTTAAATAAGTCTAGATCATACACGTCAAGGAACAAAACTATAAGTTATCATAGTTCAAACAAATGACTATTTCCAGGATAAACCAGTACCTTATTAAATACAGGTCCACAAAAACAATCATATTTCTCGTCAAACAATACCAGACCACATATCTCATACCCTAGACTTCAAACCAACTCAGATTATACTAAACAAGTATATAAGCTCACAAAAACAACACCATATTCCTCCTCTAAAAAGCCACAACATGATCCCAGATTTGAATAACGTTCCGATTCAGAATATAAGGGTCTACATGTCACATTCGTATTCAAATGATGCTTTTTATCATAATTTCATGTTGATATCATACATGCGGACATGCACTCATATACATACGTTATTCTCTAGTATATGATAAAGTATATGGATCATATGTCTATCTCATAGATACATAAGTATATAAATCAATGCTTTGATGTAAATTTTATTCCCTAGTATATGATATAGTACAGGGATCATATGTCCATATATAGTATATAGAATACAGATATGTAAGTATATAGATCAATGCATTGATGTAAATATGTTATTCTTTAGTATATGATATAGTACATAGATCATATGTATATATAATAGATACATTCATGTATATATAGATCAATGCATTCATGTATACTTTATAGGGGCTGTATCGTAAATTGCGAACTTGCATGTGTTATAGAGGTTCAAAGTTATACGAAGGTATAAAGTCCTATAAAGGTTTAAAGTATTATAGCAGTATATATGTGGTCAAAGTCCTGCTTACTTATGCTAAGTTGGCCGGCTTGCTAAGTGCCTGTGACTTATTTGAATCAAGTCCTTCGACTTATTCAAGTCCCATTGTTCGGCTGTGCAAGTTATGTTGGTTTGAAGTGATATCGTTGTTTTAGTGAGGTCCACGTTATAATGGCAGTGTTTGATTAACATTGGTGTTGCTATCCTTGTCTATCATTCGACAAAGCTGATAGCGCTATCTCTTTCTCGCTTTGATCTGTTGCCAGATCGTCTAATAGCGATGTAGAATTGATAATTCATTAACAAAATATCACATCTTAGTTATGAAAATTCATTATGGAAAATATAAAGTTATCAAGTTGTTTATCATATGCTGATAGTGAATGTTTTTGTGATTTTTCTGGCTTCAAATTTATCAAGTTTTTTAATATTTTACAATTATTAATGCATTTTCGAGTGTAATAATAATTTGTTTCATCTTTCTGATCAACCGAGATACAAATTTTCTTGTATAATGTATATTTGGGCTGTAAATTTTTGTGATCTTTATAAAAGTGTTTTCATAACCTCACTTGGACTATTTTTATCAAAATTAGGGGAGAAACAGTTTTGGGTTTATCCTGTTGATCTCTCCCAATCATTAATTGATGTTGTGATTAAGGAATGTAATAAATGTAATGTAATGTAATATAGTTTCTTGATTAATAAAATATAGTTGATTATTTTAAACGAGAATGAACAGTTAATATTACAATATTGGGACACCAAGCTTCACTTGTTATTTATGGTGTTTATCATATGCTGATAGTGAATGTTTTTGTGATTTTTCTGGCTTCAAATTTATCAAGTTTTTTAATATTTCTCAATTTATTAATGCATTTTCAAGTGTAATAATAATTTGTTTCATCTTTCTGATCAACCGAGATACAAATTTTCTTGTATAATGTATATTTGGACTGTAAATTTTTGTGATCTTTATAAAAGTGTTTCCATAACCTCATTTGAACTATTTTTATCAAAATTAGGGAGAGGAACAGTTTTGGGTTTATCCTGTTGATTCTCTCCCAATCATTAATTTGATGTTGTGATTAAGTTATTTAATAAATGTAATGTAATGTAATATAGTTTCTTGATTAATAAAATATAGTTGATTATTTTAAACGAGAATGAACAGTTAATATTACAATATTTGGACACCAAGCTTCACTTGTTATTTTTATTTATTGATAAACAGAACACAAATCTCTAAAATGATCGTGTTCATATTTTACAGCTGGCTATACGTCAGCTTATGAATTTCGGGGATGCGATATTTTGATTTTCCACAGAATCACTCGCTCACTTTTTACTATCCACAGACGACGAACGTCTCAGCTGTTTCAGCCAAGGATGGAATATCCTTTTAATGTCGTTTAGCGAGTTTTCTCAAGGATGAGACCTAGTGCAATCGAATTTTTATATCATAAACCTACAATGTTCCAAATTTCGTGAATATCGTTAGAGTTGTTTTCGAGATCCGTTGAAGATAAATAACCAGATAAAAAAATATGAACAGATATACAGAAATTGCTCGCTTAATATGATAGGATCAATAAACCTGTATCAGCCACCGCCCATAGAAGGCATTGACAAGACAGAGGTTCGGCAACGTTGCTCTCCTATCTTTCTCCACTGCCATTAAAACGTGGACCTCACTATAGATTATGGAGATTGAGGAATATGAATGAAATAAAATTGAATAGAGAACATACAATTAAATTTATAGAATTCATAATTTGAACCTTTTTCTCATACTTTAAAGACACAAAATGATACCCTTCTGAAACCAAAAGCAAGCCTCTCAACTGTTCCATTGTATCTATGTTTCAGAATTTGTCAATTGAATTGACAAAATTCATAAATTTTAACCTTTTCCTCATACTTTAAAGACACAAAATGATACCCTTCTGAAACCAAAAGCAAGCCTCTCAGCTGTTCCATTGTATCTATGTTTCAGAATTTGTTAATTTAATTGACAAAATTCATGAATTTTAACCTCTCTCTCATATATTTTTGAAACACAAAATGATACCCTTATGAAACCAAAAGCAAGCCTCTCAACTGTTCCATTGTATCTATGTTTCAGAATTTGTCAATTGAATTGACTGAATTCATAAATTTGAACCTCATTCTCATATTTTTAAAGACACAAAATGATACCCTTCTAAAACCAAAAGCAAGCTTCTCAACTGTTCCATTGTCTCTATGTTTCAGAAGACCCAGACGGCGATCCAGACGCTGATGATCCAGATAGTGACCCTGAGGAGCACTACCCCCTTTTGGAGGACCCCCTGCACCCTCCTTCTGCACCCTCAAATGGGGACCACTCAGTTCCCCTCCCCGTATTTTTGGAAGAACCAGTCGACACCTATATCATCAAAAACAAACCAGCCCTGTTGACTTGCAGAGCTGCGCATGCGCTACAGTTATACTTCAAGTGAGTTTTTTGACAAAACTTAACAATATAAGATAATGTTTTACAAATACTGATATCATAGAGAAACAATAGCATTTAAGTAGATATCCCATGCGTCACACAGCACTACCAGCGTCACACAGCTGCAAAGGAAAGAACTACGTGAACTATCGGCTTGGGTTAACAGTAAAAGTTTTTTACTGTTTTGACCGGGTAAGAGTGTATGAAGGCACAATATGAGAGACTACCAGCATCATAAAGCTTCACGGAAAAGAACTACGTGGACTATCGGCTTGAGATAACAGTAAAGGTTACGACATAAACGCCCTATACCATGGGATATCTACTTATGCTATTGTTTCTCTATGCTGATATGTAGCTCAATCTCTCTGGATAAATAACTTATAGAATAATAGTAATACTAATTTGTAAGTATATTTCTGCCATATTATCATACTAATAAGGTGCCGTTTTACAAGTCCGATATGACTCTCTTCCTCTTTACTCCTTATTTCTTCTCTTTTCTTATTCTTCTTCTTTTTCTTCTTTGTACCTTTCTCCTCCTTATTCTACATTTTCTTAGAATCTCTCTCATTCCTGGCATCTTCTACTACCTCTCCTTCACAATCATCTTCTTCTCCTTCCTTTTCTTTCCTCTCTTCTCATCCTTCTTTTTTTCCCCCTCCTTCCACGACTTACTCTCCACCTAATTCACACACTATTTCGAGTCCAAAAAATGTATCCACTATAATTTTGAATTTATCAGATATAAATTTATATTCAATTATTATTTATTCTACTTTTTCTTCACCATCATAGTTTTCTTCTCTTTTTTCATCCTCTACAGCTTTTCCATTGGACTATTTTTGTGCGCACTTTAATAATAATTCTTTGTAATTGAACTTCCAAGCTCCAAGAAGCCCTATTGAAATATGATGTGGGATTGATCAATCATTATATGAATCATTGATTAACTCCAGAAGCCAGGTCGAGAGATTGGTGGGGGTACGTCTTATTCTTTTTCTTCTCCTTCTCCAATTTTCATTGTTCTATTCTCATGCGGTTCACAATATCAATTCTTTGTAATAATTAAACTTCCAAATAAGCCTATGAAAATAGATTACCCTATACTATTAAACGAGCAACTTCTGTTTATATGTTTAGATGTTTGGATGTTTATATGCTTGGATGTTTTGATTTTTATATGTTTAGATATTTATATGTTTGTATTTCACCGGACCCCGAAAACGGCTCTAACGATTCTCACGAAATTTAGAGCATAGTAGGTTTATAATATAAAGATACGATTGCACTAGGTCTCATCCCTTGGAAAACTCGCTGGAGGACATTAAAAGGATAATTATTATTCATCCTTGAGAAAACAGATCATTATAATTATTTTGTCGTCTGTTAGTGATGGAAGTGAGTGAGCGAGTTCATGTGTGTGGGACAGTGTCAAAATTATGACTCAGCTGTTGAACTTTTGTAATCATTCAATCAGGTACTTAGTGCCGGTTGCAAAAAAGCCGGGTTATTTTCAATCCTGATTGATTCCAGTAGATCCATCTTTTTGAAATGGTTTTTCTGATTTGGTTCACGTGAAGTTAATCAGGATTGAAATTTAACCGGCTTTTGTGCAACTGGGCCTTTGTAAGGGAAATTTTTGCATTCCTCTAAGAATTAATCTCAATTTACTGTGAGATAGATAGAACATTTCTGTATGAATGTTATGATAATTTCTTCTTTAGTAATAAATTGTTTATGCTTTTGTTCTCCAGAGCGAAGCTCGGTCCCCCCGATATTATTTCTGAATTGAACTGAAAATTTTAAATAAAAATGGACTCACACCACTTCGCTTTCAAGACTCATTCAACATCGGGGACCGAGCTACAACTTGATTATACAATTATTGTTCAATTATGATATTTATTTTTGATTAATTATTCATGATAGTCTGTTATTTCTAATTGTTGACTTATAATTGATTCGCTGCAGATGCCAAGGCAAGCGCCTGGACGGCGTCCACCTGGAGTTTGTGGACCCGCAGACGGGCGTCCGCAATGTGGAGACGTCGGTGAACGTGACCCGTGACGCGGTCGAGGAGTTCTTCGGCAAGTTCCGGTGTGAGTGTGTGGCGTGGACCTCCCGCGGTCAGGTCACCAGTCAACCAAACACCATCGTTGTTGCATGTGAGTTCAACAATTCAAATTATTAAAATTTATTTATTTACAAATATAACCATAAAGGAAAATAGCATAATATATCCTTCATAGATCCTTTATATAATATATGAATAATAATGTTAGGTACTGAGATTTAAATTTTTATTTATATTGGAAGTAGCCCTAAAAAGAAGACAGTGCTAGGTATATAATTAATATCCTCTATATCTTCAGATATAATTAATGGTATAGATCTTCTATGTTTCAAATTTCAAGCCGATGTTTTGAACTCAAACATCTAGTTTAAATTTATTTATTTAGTCATAACCTAAGAGAAAAGATCTCAATAGATCAGTATTCAATAGATCATTCATTATAAGCTTTTCAGGTTTCTACAGTGAGGTTTTCAAGCCCTATGTTCAGATTAATATAGTGAGATCAACGTTATAATGACAGTGTTTGATTAGTAATGGTGTTGCTATCATTGTCTATCATTCAACAAAGCGGATAATGCTATCTCTTTCTCGCTTTGCTCTGTTGCCAGATTAAAGCCATTTCAACAATGTAGATTAATTCACGAAATATTGCATCTCAATTATGAAATTATTGAAAAATATAATTTATTGCCTAATAAAAAATAATTGATTATTTTAAACGAGAATGAACAGTGTATATACATCAATAAACAAGTATCATTTTGAATGAAAAAGACTGAGAAATTGTCAAAAAAACCACAGATATTGAGAAAGACCGGTTTCGGTTATTACACCATTGTCAATCTCTGATAAACCATTGTTTATAACGTTAACATTGTTTATAATCAGTTATCAGAGATTGACAATGGTGTAATAACCCAAAACCGGTCATCTAAGTATCAATAAATCTGTGGTTTTTTGACAATTTTCCAGTCTTTTTCATTGAATATGAAAAATAACCACAATATCAACTTCTCAACTACACAAAAAAACATGTATCAGCTACCGTCTATAGAAGTCATTGACAAAGTTCGGCAACGTTGTTCTCCTATCTTTCTCCACTGCCATTATAACGTGGACCTCACTATAGTTTAAGAATCAACAAAACAATGCTCAAAAGAAAGCTATGAATCAGTTTTCAGCTATGTCTCAAAATATGAACTCATCACTAATAGAATGTCTACAGATGGAAATTACTGAGATATTGCAATTATTCCCGGGTTGACAAATAATTTTTGAATAGTAGCGCTCATCGAATTTCCATCTAGCTGTTCACCCTGTTGTCAATATGTGCAGTAGCTGAAGTCTTCGGGGTTATTTACAGCATTTAATTTGGATTTTCTTTTAATATTAATCAAATAATTACTTATAGAATGAACTAATTAAAAGAATAAAGTAACTTCTGTTTGAAATTATTCAGATTAAGGAGCAACAAAACAATATCCACTCACAAGAAAACAGCTAATAAGATACTTCCAGCTTTCAGTCAAGTCTTAGACCGCAAAATTTACAATCTCAACCTCAATTTAGACATCTCAAGAGAATTCATTATCATTTCAATCAACTTGTTAGAGTGTAAGGGCATGAAATAAGTACAGTACTTCAAATTATTTGAAACGAGAAGAAACAGAATAATATCTACTCAAAAGAAAACAACTAATAAGATCCTCTCAGCTAAGTCTTAGACCACAAAATCTACAATTTCACCCTCAATTTAGACATCTTGAGAGAATTCATCATCATTTTAATAAACTTGTTAGAGTGTAAGAGCATAAAATAAGTACTTTACTTGAATTATTGTCTAGAGTAAGAAGCAACAAAATATTATCCACTCACAAGAAAACAACTAATAAGATCTTTCCAGCTTTTCATCTGTACCTCAAAATGAATACAATCTGAAACTCAATTTAGGCATCTCAAGATTGTGGTACACTTAATTAAGGACCCTTGCTTTCGAGTATAATCAGAATAACAAATTGCGCAAACCCGCTTTTTTACGGTTGAGAAATATGAATTGCCTCTGATTATTACGAATCTCCTTGGCATGACTTTATGGTGGAAGGAAAGCTTGGAGAATTCTGTTTTGTGTACTGTATAAATATGTTTACTGAGTTGGTAGGGTGGTTTTGGATGAAGAATTGGGAGGTTAAGAAGATGGTTGTGGAGAAGGAGAAGGAAAAGAAGAAGAAAAAGAGGAAGAAGAAGGAAAATATGTTGGAGAAGGAGAAGATGATGATGAAGATGTTGGAGAAGGAAGAAAAGGACGGAATGGAAAGGGAGGAGGAGAATGAGGAGGAGATGTTGGAGAACGAGGAGGAGGAGGAGGGGGAAGATGAGGAGGGAAAGGAATTGGAGAAGAAGAAGAAGGAGGAGAAGGAGAAGGAGTGAAGAATAAAGAAGGAGATGAAGATGAAAATCTTTACAAGGTTATGTTTTGCGTACTGTATAAAATATGTTTTCTGAGTTTTTTTGGTGGTTTTGGATGAAGAATTGGAAGGTCAAGAGGATGGTGGAGGAGAAGGAGAAGGAGTAGAAGAAGAAGAAGGAAAAGGGGTTGGAGAAGAAAAAGAAGACGTGGAGAGTAGCATGTAAATAAGCTTCTGGCCGCAGAATTGCTCTTCTTGTAAACTGACTGGATGTGCTTAGAGGAATCCTAAGTACTTGTTTGATGGACGCAGTGTCTTGTATAATATTATCTTGTTAGGGAAACTGTGTTTAGAGAGAAAGAGAAACATAAAGATATTGATTGATTGATTAATTGAGTACTTTTTTAATGTAGATTACAATTATACTGGCTTATACACTTATATACAATAGCTTACAATACAGCAACAATTGTAGATGAATTTACATAATATAGACGAAGAAAATAATTATTGAACTGTATATGATATGAAAAAAGCAATTTGGAATACCTATAGATAATATTGTTATTCATTTGGATTTATTAGACATTGAGGACTTTTCGATTCCAAATTCACAAGATGTCAACAATACAATCCAACCTTTCAACTTGAAAATCATCAATTTCAACATCAGAAGCTACAATAAAAATTTTGAAGAATTTCTTATTCAAGTGGAAGACCTGAACGTGGATTTCGACGTGATAGTCTTAACGGAATGCTGGATTGCTGGTGGTGTTTCCTTGAAATCAATTAATAATTATACCTGCTACAAAACAGAAAACAATATCCTACAGAATGATGGAGTAATAATTTATGTCAAATCCGACTATTTTGTCGAAATAAAAGAAATTGCAGTTAGGCAAGCCAACTGTTTGAATATGCATTTAAAAATTGGGAAAGATACTTTTGTTATAACAGCGTTATATAGATCTCCATCACACTTGGACTTAACAGAATTTCTCATTGATCTGAGGCAGATTTTGAATGATAATGGGAAGTATTTTCACATCGTTCTAGGAGATTTGAACATCAACACAAAAGAACCAATCAGCACAGGCAACTGGAAGACTATGATAATCTACTCAGTGAATATGATTCCTACATTGTATAAAGCAGGCAACTCGTATTGGAAATAATAGCGCTTCATGTATAGATCATATTCTGATAAACTTTAAAAAAGATATAATACCAATAGTTTTCCCAAATTCTATTACAGATCATTTTATAACTATTCTGGGAATTAAATATGATGCGGTGGAACACAATCACAACAGAAGAAAACCCTACTATGAAAGTATTGATTATAATAAACTTTCATTAGCACTAACAAATGAGACCTGGAATTCCGTGTACCTGCAGGAATGCGCTGATAGTGCTTTGAAGAAAATGATAGAAATACTGAAGAAATACACAGAAGAATGTAAAGTTATAATAGAGTATCGCACACAAAAAGAAAAATTAAGCCTTGGATTACAAATGGATTAATTACATCAATAAGGAAGAGAGATAAATTACACAGACAAAGCAAGAATAATACAGCGAATCTACAGCTTAGAGAGTATTATAGAAGGTACAGAAATCTACTAACAACTGTAATAGAAAATGCTAAGAAACAATACTTTTCAAGACGATTTGAAACTTCCAGCAACTCCAGCAAACATGGGAAGTAATAAGAGAAATAACCGAAGTGCAACGGCCAAGAACACAAATCCACCAAATCAACTTGGAAGGGAGAGAATTGAAATTGGGAGATGATGATAAAGATATGGCAAATTCTTTCAATGAATTTTTTATTAGTATTGGATCAAAACTGGCCCAGGACATTCTAAATAGCGATTGTAATGGCGCAGATGAGCATGCGGCAGCTGATCAGATAGTCTGCCGGTCATTATTCTTTACACCTGTCAGTGAGGACGAAATGATAAAAATCATTAATAGTCTTAAAGATAATAGTGCACCTGGACTCGATAATTTAAAACCAGATTTTTTCAAACAGAATAATACGATACTTGCCAAGCCTTTAACACATATTGCAAACAGAATTTTTGAGGAAGGTGTTTTTCCACAGTGTCTTAAGGAAGCTGTCATTTGTCCAATCTTCAAAACAGGAGATAAGAAAGATATGAATTGCTACAGACCCATATCATTACTAAGTACATTATCAAAAATTTTTGAAAAGAGTATCAAAACAAGACTGATCAGCTTTCTTGAAAAAAATAATCTTCTATCGCCAAACCAATATGGTTTTAGATCTAGTCGCAGTACAAATGATGCTATCCACTATGTGACCACTCAGATTGCCGATAAAATAAACATTGAAGAGAAACCATTAGCAGTATTCTTAGATTTAAAGAAGGCTTTTGATACGGTGTCACATGACATTCTTCTTTCAAGGCTTGATAACTGTGGAATAAGAGGAGTCGCATGGAATCTTTTCAAGAGCTACCTATCAAACCGAACACAATGTGTCAGAGTCAATGGATGTATAAGCAACAAGCTGACTGTAAAGTTTGGAGTGCCACAAGGAACAGTACTAGGACCAATTCTTTTCTTCTCTACATAAACCCATTATGCAACATGGAAATTAATGGATCAATCACCACCTTTGCAGATGATACTGTTCTACTGTTCTCTGAACCGACCTGGGAGATGACCTGGAGAGAAGCCGAGACTGGACTTCAGAGGGTGTCTCGCTGGTTGAGTGAAAATCTGCTAACATTGAACCACGAGAAAACCTTCTTTCTGACCTTTTCGGCGACTCAACATGGACAGCCAACAGGAGATGAGATAGTAATCAAGAATCAACGGAATAACACTTCATATACAGTTCGCAGGAAACAGTCACAGAAATACCTGGGAGTTACAATGGACTCTTTTCTGCGCTGGGATCATCATCTCAATGAATTATGCGGGAGACTGAGGAAGACTATCTGCAGATTCAGGATTCTGAGGACACTGGTCGACAAGGGATGTCTAAGAGTTATCTACTTCTCTCTAGCTCAGTCCCTCATGCTGTATGGGATTGTGGGATGGGGAGGTGCAAGCTTCTTGCACATCGAACCGCTCCTCAGGGTACAGAAGCTGATCATGAGGGTCATCAACCAGAAGCCTCCACGCTATTCATCAGACCAGCTATTCAATGAGTTTGACGTGATGGATCCAAGACAGCTTTACTCCAAGGAGATACTATGCAGATTACACAAGAACCCAACAAAATTTCAAACCAGAAACCACAACCACAACACCAGATACAGGAATCTTCTCATCACTAGTGTTGCAAGGAAGGCACTATACCAGAGACATTTCAATCATTTAGCACCAAAATTATATAATCTACTTCCTGCAAACTTTAAACAGATTAATCATCCTAGAAAGTTCAAAACAATAGTACACAATTGGTTGATGAGCAAAGGAAGACAGAACATAGAAAACATTATTTCAAACAACAACTAACCACCTAATGACTTACTAAACACTAACTAATTAATAATACGCACAAAAAAACAACAATACCTACTCTAGAACATGGTACGCCATAGTGGAGTAGGTCAATTTCCACACAGAAAAAACTAAACAAGTAGAGGACACATTATAAGAATTTTTTTGTAACTAACTATTGTATGTAATATTGTAATTTATCTAATATTTTGTGTAATTGATGTTGTAGTTTTAGTTTTTTTTGGGAAATAAACATTTATTTATTATTTATTATTTATTATTTATTATTTATTATTTATATAAATTGATGGATGATATAAATGACTGTCCATTCTTCGGAAAGAATATTCAAAATATCTTTCCCACTAACTCTCTACCAAAAGAGAGAGAACAATAATATGTGGGAGATCAGGTTTAAATATTTTCTTGGTATTTTTTTCTCGTTGGAAAACGATTTGGCAACGTTGTAGAGCTAGAAAAAGAGAGCGCTATCTGCTCTGTCGGATGATGATATCAGCATCCATGTGAATAAAAACAGGAACAAAACGGAGGAGGAAAGATTTCAAGACGTTGTAATGATGGAAAATAAGATGGGATAAGATTATTATAGCTGGCTAGCCTTTCAACATCTTTATTTATAATCAAGTCGGAACATGATGTGGTCCTGGGGTTGAGGAAGAACTTTGAAAAGGAAAAAAACAAAATAAGGGAAAGAAGAAGAGGAAGAGAAGAAGAAGTGGATGGAGAAGAAGAAGAAGAGGAACAAAAAGCAGAGGGAGAAGAAGAAGAATTGGAGGAGTAGAAGGAATAGGGTTGCCAGAGTTAAGGGTACCGAGTTAAGCGTGTAATGAATTCCTGTGGGTTGGCAGAGAAGTCCTTACTTGCTAGGGAGCAGATCCTGTTGGATTCCCCTGACGATGCTATGATATGCTCTCTTCTCTCACACTCACTCACTCACTCTCTCTCTCTCTCTATCATTCTCTCTCGCCATCTCTATTTCTCTCTCTCCACGGTGCATTGAAGTGATCTCTACACATGTATTGATTTCAAGTAGTATACTATTTCATAGAGTTGCATATTTTATAAACTGTTTTCAGAGAGTGGACAATAATTATTTAGAAGACACCACCGATTATGTAGAAGGCAGTGGTAGGGCAGACAATCAGCAACGTTGTTCTCCTACCTTTCTTCACTACTATCATAACGTGGACCTGAATTTAATTATATATTATCGTTCAATAATGTTACTAAAATAATAATACTTTTTTTGTAATACTTTTGTAATCTGACTTATCATAGTAGGTAATGTATTTTCCTGAAGATTCAAATTTTCACAATGTGGTTCATTTCTAGAATATTATTCTTCTCTCCTTCACTTTCATACGAACAGCCCCGGTTGCACAAAAGCCTGTTAAATTTTAATCGTGATCAAATGCCACAATAACCTTTCAGAGTAGAGTTCTCTCTAAGGCTTCTTGGAAAGGCCTTTTTCGAAAGGTCTTCCCCTAGAGAAGTCTTCTCTGATTGGTTCTCGTGGAATTTAATCACAAATTTTCCCCTTTTTTTGTGTAGTTAAGAAGTTTATATTGTAGTGATTATTCATATTTAATCACAATTAAAATTCAACAGACTTTTTCTCAACTGGGCCTCACTTTATGCAAAAACTTTCATTGGAAGTTCAATTGCACTGATTCAAATTATTCATGAAAAACTACCCGAATTAATTACAGCTCTATGTACAGGGAAGGTATATAAATTACACAGGTGACATAAATTATGTGTCTATGTCAATGCATATGACATATATACCACATATGTAAGCGACATAAATTACATACATGACTATGTAGGTATGGGAAGACAGTAACCTAGATCAGTATGATGGAAACACTCGATTTAGCATGCGTGACATTAATTAAAAGTGGGGAAGGACATGATAAACTGATCTCTCGTGAAATTCACTAACATCTGTCATTGTTGTTCAAATGGGTAGCAATGCTGCTATTAATAAGGCATGCTGTCAGTTTGAGATGAAAGCAGGATGAGGCAACCTAACCTAGTTTGAGATGCTAATGTGATTTGAAAGTGGAAATCATTAATTACTTCAAACCTGGATCCACGATTTGAATCATTTTGCCATGTTATTAAATGGTCGAGAGTGTATCACGCGAAATTGATATTAGTTCAAATTTGTGGAAGCGTTTGGGAATTTTGTCATCATAATTATATACATTGGGGTGGTTAAATCAGCTTTGAACAAATTTTAAAGCACATTGAGAACTTTAATCAATAGGAAAAATAACTACTGTAACTTCATTCGAATATCTGAAATAATAAGTATTCATCTATTGGATCATCATATCTTTACAATCTCAAGCCGTGTCGATACTGTCGAACATTTACGACAAACACGTTTGTTGAAACAGTTTGGGCAAATTTTATTAGTTTTGACAAACAATGTTTGCCCGTGGCCAGTGTGGACGCGTCATCAAACAAAATGTTTGTGAGTGGGGAGAACAGGTTTTATGTTTTACAGCAAACACTGAAAATGTTTGGAAAAACAGTAATTTTTTGTTCGACAAACAATGATTGTCCAAACTTTTAAAAATGTTTATCCCTGAGCTCCTCAATAAACATGTTTGCCGAACATGTATGTCGAACATTTGTTCATTGTGGACACGGCTGGCCACTAACAGTAGGACATGCATGTTGATCATGCAAACACACATGTTTTGTCATCAGCGAAAGGTTCCCAATATAAAATAAATCACCAAAGTACCGATAAAAATTCATGAACGTCTGGAAAATTGAAATTATTTTCAGTTTTCGCTGTGATGACAAAACCTATGTATGACATGCATGTTTATCACACCGATAGTGACAAGCCTAATATTGAATGTTTGTGCTAGAAGTCAATGCAATATTGTTCATTCAATTCAAATAATAGCTTCTATTTACTTCGATATCGGATTCAACCAGTTTATAACTTTAAGTTTAAAGAAATATTATGCTTTATTAACTCTTATTTATTAGCTCTATTAACTTTAAGTTTAAAGAAATACATTAAATAATATTATAGTCATAAACTAATTATGACTAAATCTGCCAAATGAAGATCATGCAAACTTCAATCAACATGAATTGTGTGTGTTTGAATTCGAATATTCCACTTATTTGGGAATGATTTGAAAAATGAATTAATAGTTTTGACCAGACAGAAAATATTGTTGGAAAATTGAAATCGTAGGTGCTACGAAGAGAATATAAAGACAATACTCAATACAATCAATACTCCAACAATACAATATTATAGTGAGTATGCCACTTATTCCATTTGATCTCATTAGAGCTTGAAGAGTGAATGTTTTTTCCCTTATTACTACAATAATAAATATCAGAATACTGAAAGATTTTCTGTAGAAACTAGGCATCACCTCTAGATTCCTGAGTTCTATTCTATCCTACCACAGATACAAATCCCGGTCACTCTGGAACTCTAAAAATATTCAACAAAAACCAACCCGATAACTATCTGCTCTGCATTTTCAAGCAATTTTCGATTTTAGGATGATTGGCTCCCATTTTATAATCCTACTTCCCTCAGTAAACACAAACCAGATTCATTGAAAATGCATACAAGCCTGAGCCGTAAATTGTCATAAAACGTCCATAAATTGGTTCTGCTCTCTGTTTCAACGACTTTATGGCGATTTTATGGTTGTGGATTTATGGCACATCTTGTCGTGACGTTTATGAGAGCTCAGCTGATTACTTATTAATGGATTTACACGGACAGGTTGCGATAATTTACAGGTTAGGGCGAAAGTGTCCCATGCCATGCTTTTAGTGGTATGCTCTCAGGTTAATGCCTGGGAGAACCTGGTTCTTATCGGAATCAATTTTCGAATATTTCTGACTCTACATTGGCTGATGATGATGATGATGATGAAGAAGGTGAAGAAAAAGAAGATGATGAAGGAGAAGAAGAAGAAGAAGAAGAAGAAGAAGAAGAAAAAGAAGGAAGAAATGACGATGATGATAATGTGCAAGGGAATTAAGAAGAGAATAAGAGAAAATAGAAAATAAGGATGTGAAGGAAAAGATTTTATTGGTTTCAAGAGATTAATTTCTTCAATACCTATACCAATCTGATAAAAAATTTATTTGATTGTGAGCGATAAGAAATGAGTTGTTCATAAAAACAATAATGTATTGTCGTCTGATTGGTATAACAAAACTAATAAAATAAACTTATAAAGAAATGTGTCAACCTGGAACGTGTATGGAAGGTGGGTCAAATTGTCTGGGATCCAAAATGGCTGATGTTTGAAACACGAAATGGCGGATAGTTGCAAGTTCAGCCAATCATAGAGCAGCTGGAAAATGTTCTAGAAGTGATGGGAGAGGTCAGCCAATCACATTGCCAGATTTTTACTTACCTTGCCCTATTACCATAGGTAAGGAAAGTATTGCTTTCCGAAGAAAATTAAGGTACCCCAATTTCCAAATTTAGTACTCGAGTACACGATATCTCGTCTCCCAATCAACAGAAACACTTGAAATTTGGAACTTAAGGTCCTTACTCTATAAGTATCCGACACGAATAATTCCGATCAAATGCAATTCAAGAGGCTGAAATGGCGAAAATGTCGTCAAAAACAGGGGTTTTCGCAATTTTCTCGAAAACGGCTCCAACGATTTTGATCAAATGTATACCTAAAATAGACATTAAAAAGCTCTATCAACTGCCACGAGTCCCATATCTGTAAAAATTTCAGGAGCTTCGCCCCATCTATGCAAAGATTGATTTTAGATTCCCAATTATTAGTCTTCAGATACAATTGAAACAAAAAATTTTAAGTGGAGAGGATTGAGTATGAAAATCTCTACAATTAATGTTTCGAAACATTTTCACCTAAAAATGGAAATAAGCTCGAAATTCGAGAAAATGTTATTATTCAATTGCAAACTGTTGGCAACTGTTGATTCTATTAAATCATTCACTATGAAGAGATAGCAGACCTAGTGTGTCTCCAGCTTTATAGTCCTTTTACCAGCTGGCTCAGATCTTAGAATAGTAGACTTCAGATACGCGGGAACACTAGCGTCAGGTGATCAATTTTCACAACGGCAAGGAACGTTGTGTGAGTGCGCCACACCAGATTTTTGTGTTACAAGTTCAGCCAATGGTGGAGCAGATTGACCATATAGTGATAACGAAAAGATTGTCTCTAATACTTCGAACATGAACAACAGATTGTTCTTCAACAAAAAATAATTTTTGATTGATAGAATTCAAAAATTCTCCAATTGATCAAAAGAGAATAATAGAGTCAAAAGGACAAACTAGAATCCCAAGTGTTACCTCACCCACTTTAGAGCCATTCAGTCACATGATCCAGGTCACTTTAACCCCGGTTATCTTGACACGTGGATCATGACGTCAATTTAACCCCGGTTATCTTGACACACCAATCTGGACTTGTAGCGCGCAGTGTCTTGATCTCGGTTAAACTCAACCTGTCCACAGAGTGACAGGTGACAGCCGGAGTTGTTTAGCGGAGAAATTGGCCTGTCACTCAAGTACTCTGTGATTTGACTAGTCAGATGATTCACTTGAAGCAAACAGCATTAGTTAATGGATGCTTTGATGTTATCGAATAGTGGATTCTGACAGTATGGAGTGAATCTCCTGCTTCATTATCTTGTAGTGCATTAATAATTATTTGTTTCATCGACTGAAGTCAAGTGACTCAACTTGACTGATCTTTATGTCTTCAATGTGAGACTTATTTTGAGTTTCTCTAGAACCATTTATGTTTTGGTCAATCACTAAAACATTACCCAACTTAGCATACATCTATAGTGCGGTCCACGTTATAATGGCAGTGGAGAAAGATAGGAAAAAACGTTGCCGATCCTCTGTCTTGTCGATGCCTTCTATAGACTTTAGGTGATTCAGGTTAAAATACGTTTAAAATAATCAATTAATTGAGCAAGAAATTATATTTTTCCAAGTTATATTTTTACTTTCCTTGCCCTATTAGGTAAGAAAAGTATTGCTTTCCGAAAAAAATTAAGGTACCCCAATTTCTAAATTTATACGTTTCAAGGTCCTCTGAGTCCAAAAAAGTGGTTTTTGGGTATTGGTGTGTGTGTGTGTGTGTGTGTGTATGAGTGTATGTGCGTCTTTGTACACGATATCTCATCTCCCAATTAACGGAATGACTTGAAATTTGGAACTTAAGGTCCTTACGATATAAGTATCCGACACGAACAATTTCGATCTGATGCAATTCAAAATGGCGGCTAAAATGGCAAAAATGTTGTCAAAAACAGGGTTTTTCGTGATTTTCTCGGAAACGGCTCCAACGATTTTGATCAAATTAATACCTAAAAAAGTCATCGATAAGCTCTATCAACTGCCACAAGTCCCATATCTGTAAAAGATAGGGAGATAGTGTTCAGGAGCTCCGCCCCATCAATGCAGATAGATTCCCAATTATCAGGCTTCAGATACAATTGAAACAAAGGAAATCAAGTGGAGTAGATTGAGCATGAAAATCTCTACAATTAATGTTCAGTAGCATTTTCACCTAAAATTGAAAATAAGCTTTAAATTCGAGAAAATGTGATTATTCAATTGCAAATTATTGTTGATTCTATTAAAATCATTCACTATGAAGAGATAGCAGACCTCATGTGTGTCTCCAGCGTTATTGCCCTGTCACCATCTGGCTCAAATATTTGAATAGTAGACTTGAGATGCGCGGGAACACTAGCGTCAGTGATCAATTTTCATAACGGCAAGGAAAGTTGTGTGAGTGCGCCACACCAGATTTTTTGTTCTTTTGTACACATCTTAATGGAAATAGAAATTATGTGTTATGTTTTAGTAGTAAAGATAGTTCAGTAGGTCAGATAGAATTGATTTTCACTGTATAGTGAGATCCACATTATAATGTCAATGGAAAAAGATAGGAGAACAGTGTTGTCGATCCTCTGCCTTCTATAGAAGGAGGCTGATAATGGTATCGTATCTGAGATAATATAATATTCACTGTTCATTGATGTTTAGAATCAACAGTTTCCATATTTATATTACATACGTTATCAAGACGATCTGACAACGATACAGAGCTGGGGAAAAGAAAGCGCTATCTGCTTTGTCGAATGATAGACAAGGATAGCAACACCAATGTTAATCAAATACTGCCATTATAACGTGGACTTACTAGAGCAAAAGTCTCTACTCGTGGATTGTAAACGGGATAACTTGTCCACAACACAACATCTAACAAATAGAAACAAGAAAGGATGAGAAAGAAGAAGTAGTAGAAGAAGAAGGAGGAGAAGAAGTAGAGAAGTAGAAGTGCAAAAGCTGTTTTTTGCAAAATTGATCGCTTCATTCTGCCTGTAGCCCCACTACACTGGTCAATAGGGCTTTTAATTAGGTCGTCCGTTGGTCCCTGAGTATCCAGGGAGAGTTCAGGACTGGGAATGAGGCAGTGAGAGAGAGTGAGTGAGGGAATGAAGGAATAAGGCAGTGAGTCAGTGAGGGAAAAGGTTCTAGCCTGAGGGGCCTCACTGCTCACTGCTCACTGCTCACTGCCTGGCCTGTTCTTGATGGAATTCTGTATGAGCCTCTTCATTTGCTCCAGATCTTCCCAGGTTTTTTTTCTACTCGTCTTTCTGCGTAACTGTTTTTCCTGTACCTCTCTCTATTTCTTCTTCTTCTTCTTCTCTTCATCTTTCTTCTTCTCATACTTTCTCTTCTTCGTATTCGTCTTCTACTTCTTCTTCCGATTTTCCTTCCACTTATACATCTTCTAAGATCCCTTTTTCTGATATTCTGGGTCATCACATCTCCCTGGGTTTCCATAAACATCTTTCCCTTTCCTCCAGAGAATTCACTTCTCACTCTCTCCAATGAGATATATTTTGTCTTCCCCTAAACTTTTTCCTTCTTTACCTTCGGTTTTCAACGTCTTAGTGGTACCTTCTTCTTTTTTACGTTTCTTAACTCCCTTTTCTTCTCTATCCTCCATTCCTTTTTATTTGTCATTACTCTTCAAATCTTCAGTTTCATAAATCTAATAATCTCATGTTTTGCTTTATCTCTTCATCTCTTATTTGGTTCTTCTCATTTATCTAGAAATAACCTAATATCTAATCTATTTCCTGTCTTGATTACCTTATTTCACTGTCTTGTTTCTGTGTGGTTAATCCTCTCCGAATTTCACCCTCATAAGTTCCTCTTAATATTCTTCCTCCATTATATTTCTATTAATTTTCTGCCGACATTCCTCCTACATTTCTTCCCTACTACCTACTTTCTCTTGGTTCTCTAAGTTTGCTATTCATTCCTTCCTTTTCTGGAGCTTCCTATTTCTCACTTTCAAAATACCGTCCTCTCTAACCAATCACTTCTCTTTCCTCACTCTCTCTCTCCCTCTTTGTTGTGTGTTGATGGGAAGGATATTATTTTAAATCCTTCTTAATGAATCGACAATCATTTGTTGAAACACCGCCGATTTATGAAGTTACATTACAATTTTTTATTATCGTTATTCCAATTCCATTATCAATCTATATTCTCATTGATTAATTATCTATACTTTGTAAAATTCGTTGAATAATTAGCATTACCGTCATTTAATGTAAATTAGTGTATAAGCCAGTAAATATTGTAACACACATAAATAAAGAATTCTAATCTTTCTCTCTCACTCTCTATCTGTAACACACTTTCTGTTTCTTTCTCTCTCTATCTCTCTTTTTCTCTCCCCATGATCTTTCCACCAATTTCGCTTCAACTACAGTGCTCGTGAATTGAGGCTAAACTATGCAAGCCAAACGTCAGCTCTGTGAAAAGGTCAACCTGCCCAAATTGAAATGTCTCAACGGCTAAGAGGGTTTTCCTCGACTTTTCTCCTTCTCCTTCTTTTCCTTCTTCTCCTCCTACTCTCTCTCCTTTTTATTCTGATTCTTTCTCTATGACTACTACTTATCATCATGAATCCAAGATGATCACAATTTATTTCGAATTCGATTGTAACCAACATGGTAAAGAGAAAATTTCACTGAAGATCAAGTGGAATTCAAGTGAAACTCTGATATATTCATGAATAATTATCGTTCAATATATCATCAAAAAATCATTCTGTGTTCAATTCAATGCTTGAGCAACCACTGGGAACATTATAAAAATTTATACTTATCATTCTAATGAACGTTATTCATTTTCATGTATTTCTAATTCCAATTTGTTATGTATTGTGTGTCAGTTGTTTGTAATTGCGTCAATTTTATTGTCAACTAGCAGGCAACTTGTGCTATATTAAAATTTGACAAACTGAAAACTAGAAGTAATGAAATCATGAAGAATTGAAAAAAGCGTTCAACAATCCCTGTTTAATTAATAATCTATTTGTTAGATTTCAAGTTAGCCAGTCCAGTAGTTCAGACGTGATGATGCGTCAAACATTATTACTTCTCTATCCCGTGTATAAGCCAGTTCTTTCTTTCATTATAGTCTAGATGATAGATGAAAAATGTATGTTTAAATGAGATATTAGAACATAATTGAAGCATTTTAAGCTTATTTATTTATTTTATTATTATTATTATATTTGCAAGAAAGCACTGATTGGGAGAGAAAAACTAAGGATACTCCTTGTACTATTTCTCTCCCAAATTTAGATAATATTATTTTTCCTCCACATACTGTCAAAGGTACTTACTGCACTTTACTCCCTGAAACATGATACTAAAGTGTCACTTTTTCGCTCTCGGTACTAAAAAACAGAAAAACTCCCTAGGGAGTAAAAGTGACTCCATTTAAATAACATGGGAAGCAACTCTATTTTAAAAACGTACATTTGGAATAGGTCAGAAGGTCTAAGCTCAGATGAGGGAGCATATAGAGTAGTCATTAAACCAACTAAATTCAATACCTCAACCAGACATTTGATCGATATATAAAATTTATGTTTGTATGCTGAAATTATTATTACAAACTTCATATCACTATACTAAAAAAATGTATTTATTTTTTTCTTTTATTCCATGTTATTCAAAATATCAGCCAACGAATATTACTTATTAACTAATCAAATTTGAAACGGGAACTTCATCATAGCTGTAGTTTTGGATGTCATTGTTGTTACAACTTTAGCCGACAGATAGTGCTGTCGGAGAACTGTGATTACAAGCCAGCTGTTTCTGTTTACTTTTTAGATTATGTTTTAACACATTGTTTGGTCACATACGTTTTTAAAAATTATTTTATTAGCAGTTTTTATAAAAATGTAGGTGGAGGAAAAATGTTGTGTATATCACGAATGAAAAATGTTTTTTCTCCCTCAGGAAAATCGTTGCCCTCAGCTTCGCCTCGGGCTTCAAACTTTTCCCTCAGGGAGAAAAAACAGCACTTTTCACTCTAGATATACAAATAACTATTAAAAGTCCGAAATGAGGTTATGATTCCACTTTTCTGAAATTTAGTCCTTTTTCACTCAAAAACTAAGAATTTTGAAGGTTGAGAAACTGGATAGAAAACAAAAATATCACACTCAAATCACTAATAATTGAAACATTTTCACGTAATTTTACAAAATTTAGAGCCAGAAAAATAGCTGGGTATAGACTCATATTGAACACCCTAAACAAAAAATTTGAACACAGTGTATCTTCCAAAAATTCCTTAGCTGGTAGCACTTCCATAATCAAACACAATCCCCCAAAAAGGTACACATAGTCAAATTCACTCAAAACTGACATTATTTCTCAAAAATCACACCAATATACTCCCGTGCACCCCATTCATTGCTTTCTGCAACCGACAGTAAAAAGTGAATCTACAGTGAGCCTACCTGGCAATGTGTGTGTATTTTTGAGTGAATTGTGTGTACTTTTCTCAGTCGGAGAACGGTGTACTTTTCGTATTAAGAAGGAGCACTCAGCGATATTGCAGGGGTTTGGAGTATTTAGGGTGGGGGTATGTGAGTATATGGAGTTAGGGGTATGTAGGGATATGAAGTATAGGTTGAGGGTGGAATGTAAGGGGGGTTTGAGTATGTAAAGGATGGCATTGCTGTAAAAAACGCGTCAGGTAAGGACTGATTTACATTGAGGGGTTCATCTAATCATCGATGTAACCTCTCTCTTTTTTATGATCGTCCATTTATGTCTTTCTTACTCTGTTTTTTAAGCTTTCTTCTTCTATTTATTCCAGTTTTCCTTTTACTCTTCTTTCTTCCGTGATAACTCTCACTGCACAATGTTCTGTATCCTGTCATGTGTTCATGTTTCTCTACAAACCTTCATTAGCACCATAACTAGACATCTTTTTAATAATTACTAATAATCTAATATAATTACTAATTCTCTTATCCACTCATTTTTTCCATATTTGTAATCTTTATTCTAATTATATATTAATTAGCATTTGAATAAAGGCATTCTCTATTTAATTCCATCTGTAACTGGTTGGCCGCTATGGCTTCGTATAAAATGAGCACTGCTATCCAGAGATTGTCAGTTTGGTGTAAGGGTAAGCATTCCTGACTAGCAATCGGGAGGTACCGGGTTCGATTCCCGGGCTGGCAACTAATTTTTGGATAGTAGTTCTCATCGAATTTCCATCTAGCTGTTAGCCCTGTTGTCAATGTCTGCAGTAGCAGAGGTATTCGAGGTGATTTGCAGCATTTATTTAGGATTTTCGTTAAATAATAATTATAATCTTTTATTCCATCTTCCTTCTTGGTCATCATATCCTCCTTTCACTTCATTTTAACGCAGATCTCGTCTTTCCGCTCCTAATATTTCCTCCTCCTCCATCAACAATTTCTATTAATTTCAGTTTGTGTTGTAATTAAACTCTTTCTTCTTCCTCTCTGGAATTTTCTCTTTCATTCACTTTCACCTTTCACTCCTCTTTCTCCTCGCTTTCTCATCAATGATTTTCTATTTTCAAGATGCACTTTCCTTTTCAATCTCTTTCTCTCTTACACCAGGTCTACTCTTTTCTGTTCACTATCTTTTCCTTCTTCCTCTTCAGCTACTTTTTTACGTCTTGCACTGTGAAATTACAATTCTTATTTCCTCTCAAATTCTACTCCTCGTCTGTCTTTCTCCTTCAACTCTATTTTCTCATTGAATGAAAAAGACTAAGAAGTTGTCAAAAAACCACTGATTTATTGATAATTAGAAAGAGCGGTTTCGGTTATTACACCATTGTCAATCTCTGATAAACTCAGAGATTGACAATGGTGTAATAACCGAAACCGGTCTTTCTAAGTATCAATAAATCAGTGGTTTTTTGACAATTTCTCAGTCTTTTCATTCAATATGAATAATTACCACAATATCAACTTCTCAACTTCACAAAAAGTCTATTTTCTCACTTATTTCCATATATTCTTCTCTTTTCCACCCCAGGTCTTCTCTTCTATCACCACCATCTTCCTATTCTCCCACCCTGCTCCTCTCTCAACATCCTTATCATGTCTTCTCTTTCTGTTAAAATATTTACTTCTCACTCCTCTGCCACAATATTCCTCTCTTCTTCATCCTTCTTCGCAATCTCCTATTCTTCCTCTTCTGCTACTCTCCTAACAACTTTGGTAGAGAGTTAGTGGGGAGGATATTTTTAATATTCTTTCCGAAGAATGGACATTGATATGTCCAAAGCTCCGCCAATTTATGTAGATGCATAACAATATAATTATCTATAGTTATTATATTACAAATTACTTTTTCATATCTATACAGTTCAATAATTATTTTCTTAGTCTATATTATGTAATTCATCTATAATTTTGCTGTATTGTAAGCTATTGTATATAAGTGTATAAGCCAGTATATATTGTAATCTACATAAATAAAGTACTCAATCAATCAACATCTCTTCATCTTTCTCTCTCTTCCCCTTCTACAATAATTATCCCTACCCCACCACAATTTTCCTCTTTTTTCACCACTGTTTCTCTCTCTCAACATCACTATCTCTCTCCGTCTCCCTTCTACAATAATTATTTCAATCCCCGCCACATTTCCCCTCCTTGTGTGGCACAGCCTGTTTCCGTTAGTGTGTTTTTATTAGAACCGTTGCCACCCGCATCTACAACAAATCACGTGATGGAAATTTTACGGATGTAACTGGGAAACGTGAAATGTCTTTTTCGTGATCAGACGAGAGTTAGTCTACTTCGTGGGCTTAAAAGGGCTTCAAGGGTAAGGAAAATAGTGGAGATAGGGGTAGTAGAGAGTAAGGGCGAGAGTGAAGTAAAGGGTAAGGGCAAGGTCTCTATTTTCCCTTTCACTTTCTTTATTTCTGCTCGCTTTATATCCCTTTCACCTGCTTGCGTCTTTTCATGACCGTGACATTCTCTTCACTTTCATTAAGTGCACTGCTTTTCCAGTTTCATTTACTTTTTCAGGATGAAAATATTTAGAAATCAGTTCCACACTGTAATTCCATACTTCAGTGAGGTCCACGTTATAAAGGCAGTGTTTAAAAATTATTAATGATATTGCTTTCCTTGTCTTTTATTCAACAAAGCAGATAACACTATCTCTCTCTCGCTTGGCTGTGTTGCAAGATGTCTTTCAACAATGTAAAAGTAATAACTAATTAACAGCATATTTCATCTCAATTATGAAAATTCATTATGAAATTATTGAAAATATAATTTTTTGCTTGATAAAATATAATTTATTATTTTAAACGAGAATGAACCGTTAATTATTGAAATTACTGAAAATATAATTTCTTGCTTGATAAAATATAATTGATTATTTTAAACGAGAATGAACCGTTAATATTACATCAATAAACCTGTATCAGCTACCGTCTATGGAAGGCATTGACAAGACAGAGGCAACGGCGACGTTGTTCTCCTATCTTTCTCCACTGCCATTATAACGTGGACCTCACTATAGGAACGCCCCATTCTGGGCGTGTCTTTTCTCGGCCAATCGCAGACTCTGACCTTGATAGGCCAGCCAACAGCTACCAATTCCTAATGATAAAACCAATCTTGCTCTTTTGGGCGAGTAGTTCCTTAAATTTTATTTTGTATAATAATCTAATTATTGCATTTTTACTCTCCTTGCCATATTACCATAGGTAAGGAAAGTATTGCTTTCCAAAAAAATTAAGGTACCCTAATTTCAAGTTCTCTATATGTTTCAAGTTCCCCTGAGTCCAAAAACATGATTTTTGGGTGTTGGTCTGTGTGTGTGTATGTCTGTGAACACGATAACTCCATTCCTAATCAACCGATTGACTTGAAATTTCAAACTTAAGGTCCTTATACCATGAGGATCCGACAATAAGAAATTCAATTCAAAATGGCGGATAATAACTGAAAAACCATGTTTTTCACGGTTTTCTCGAAAACGGCTCCAACAATTTTCTTCAAATTTATACCATGGATAGCTAGCTATTTATAAGTCCTATCAACTGACATGAGTCTCATTTCTGGGAAAATTGCAGGAGCTCCGTAATATTCTTGAGAAAAATGACGGATAATTACTAAAAAACCATGTTTTTCACGATTTTCTCAAAAATGACTTGACTTTTTTTTCAAATTCATACCCTGTATAGTTGTAATAGTAAAACCTGTATATAGTATACCTGTATATAATATACCTGTATATAATAGTATACCTGTATATAGTAAAACTATACCCTTTATAGTATACCCTGTTTATCAGCTCTATCAACTGGCATGAGTCTCCTTTCTGGGAAACTGATGGGGGGTCCACCACATCCTTGAGAAATGGACTTTGTAGCCTCTTTCTCGTGCATGAGGTAGGTAGAGCAGTTCATAAAGAGAACACATAGTCGAGATATTTCATCTGTAGAACAGAGCTGTTTTGACGACTTTTATAAAAATCATAGAATTTCACAATTTACACAAAGGAAAAAGTACTTTGAAAACAATATTATAATTATAATATACACATAAACACAAGTCTGATCGTAGTTTCAAATATGTTGCCGCCAATCATCATTATATTATTCCCCCAAATTATTCTCGTTGATTGGGCTTACAGTTCAATGGGCAAGGAAAGTTGTGTGAGAGTACCACACCAGATTTTTTATTGTATAATGTTCATTTCTACTCCAGCGCCAACTTCTTTTAAGATTTCAGAACAACTTGAATTATGTATTGTATATTATACTGTAGTATACTGTAGTACTGTAGTAAAGTATACTGTAATACTGTAGTATTGAGCTGAAATTATAATAGTAACTCAATAGTTATTCGTCCCGTGGAGCGAACTCAATCTTGACCTCTTCAATTCTTCTGAACTACTAAAGCATATCGTTCACTCACTAAAATCGGCAAAGGTTACCATATAAAACTGAAGACCTATTTTGACTGATTAACCATCTAATGTTTCTTTGTTTCACGTCTGAAATTTGTTGATATATGAACACCTATATCCCCCTATTTTGGTGGATATGATGAATGTTTGATATCTGCGAGGATGTGGAATGTAAATTTGAGAGGATATATAAATTTCTAAACTATATGTAGGTCTATACTTGGAGTACTTGAATTTGGGTAAAGAGATTGGAATTTCAAATCCATAGTATAATACGAACAGGACAAAGATTTGTGACAAGAGAAGGATGTGGATCGGATAGTGGTGGTAAAGAAGGAAAGAAGGAGAAGGAGAAGACGAAGAAGAAGGAGATTGATTGATTGATTGATTGAGTACTTTATTTATGTAGATTACAATATATACTGGCTTATACACTTATATACAATAGCTTACAATACAGCAAAATTATAGATGAATTACATAATATAGACTAAGAAAATAATTATTGAACTGTATATGATATGAAAAAGTAATTTGTAATATAATAAATATAGATAATTATATTGTATGCATCTACTTAAATTGGCGGAGCATTGGATATATCAATGTCCATTCTTCGGAAAGAATATTAAAAATATCCTCCCCACTAACTCTCTACCAGAATAGTAGAAGTAATAGGAGAAGTAGTAGTAGAAGAAGAAGGAGAGGAAGAAAAGGAAGAAGAAGAAGATGAAGAAGAAGAAGAAGAAGAATGAGAGGAACGGTTCCTTTGAAAGTTTTGTGCTATTGTAGCGCCACAGAAAGATTCGCTCGGACTATGACAAATGGTCGCTTCGCTCGCTCGCATATATAATTTATTTCGAATACATTCACTCTCTGTCACACGACAATCATAATTTAACCGTTGTTTAGCCTGATGCTGCTGCTGCTTTATTTCTCAGAGAAGGATAGAAGGATGTGTCACACTGCTGAACAAAGAAATAAAAATTGCCAAGAAAAGTGTCTCTGCCTTGTCTGCTTTGAAAAGTGAATTATTACTGGAACAGAAGGATCAAAAGAGATGGAGAAGAAGAGGAGGAGGAGAAGGAGGAGGAGGTGGCGAAGAAGGAGTGGGTGGTGAAAGAGAAGGTGGTGAAGGAGGAGAAGTAGGATGATAAGGAAAAGGTGGAGAAGAAGGAGAAGGTGGAGAAGGAGGAGAAGGTGGTCGAGAAGGAAAAGTTGGAGAAGAAGGGGAAGGTGGAGGAGGAGGAGAGGTTGGATGAGAAGGAAAAGGTGGAGAAGAAGGAGAAGGTGGAGAAGGAGGAGAGGTTGGATGAGAAGGAAAAGGTGGAGAAGAAGGAGAAGGTGGAGAAGGAGGAGAAGTTGGATGAGAAGGAAAAGGTGGAGAAGAAGGAGAAGGTGGAGAAGGAGGAGAGGTTGGATGAGAAGGAAAAGGTGGAGAAGAAGGAGAAGTGGAGAAGGAGGAGAGGTTGGATGAGAAGGAAAAGGTGGAGAAGAAGGAGAAGGTGGAGAAGGAGGAGAAGTTGGATGAGAAGGAAAAGGTGGAGGAGAAGGAGGACAAGTTGGAAGTGAAGGAGAAGGTGGTGAAGAAGAAGAAAAAGAAGAAGAAGAAGAAGAAGTAGAAGAAAAAGGAACAGAAGGTTGAGGAGGTGTAGGAGGAAAAAATAGAAGAAGAAAAAGAAATTGAAAAGATACTGTTACACGCCTGTCTGACAGTTGAAACACAGAAATTATGATAAATTGGATTAGTGAAAGTCCCCGTAGCCTATAGCTTGGCGCCTTTTGTCAAGGTTTTTGACTTTATTCCACGGTTCCAGAGAATATCTGTCAGGGATTATGTTTCAGAAGAGAACAGAATTACTATTTGTGTTGGGTAATTTTATCTTAGTTTTTCACAAAAGTCTGTTAGCCTTTTAGGGTGATTCATTTAATTTTAGAATTTGGTAATCAGATTCAAATTTTTGGACATTAATTACAAAGATACTTGTCACGTGAGGTTACTGAAGATTGATAGTGGTGTAACCACGGAAACTAGTTTCTTGTTAACTTAATCAATACGTTTTCCTAGTTCTATCGCTGTATTGCTATAGCTGTATTAATAGGAATTGATTGTGTTGAATTTTATTTATTGAATTCTACTGTATTGAATTTTCTCATTCAATATAGCTATTTATCGGAATATAACGCTTACTGGAATGGTAAGGAAATCGGAGAGTGTTGAAGAATATCATATCAAACAATGTGTTTTAGAATTGAACAAAAAATTCATTCCAGAACATACAAATCTAGACGTAATTACAATTTAATTGAATTGGTTCCAGCCTTGTAAGAACGAACCTTGAATAATAATTCCATATATTGCTTCGTATCTGTATAATATATCCATACATTATATGCTTCAAGTTTTCTCATTTTGATAACAAAGACACACTTATTCTGGAAGCTTTAGAGATAACTAGAGTAACAAACGATATAATTTCACAGCTATATTTTCAAATGATCAGAATCATTAAAACCAATCTAGTTTTATCAAGAATTTGTTACAGTATTTTCCTATTCTATGGTTTTCCCATATTTTTAACATTTTTCTATTGATCTTGTGTATCTATCTTGTATTGTGTGATTATTTAATAATCTCTCATAGCTGTGATGGCTGTTTGAATCGCCATTTTGAACGTTTATATTATGAACCGCTAATTGGGGAGGGGCTTGTCTAGACCAATGGCAGACGTTAACTCTGAAAGGTCACGGCTTTTCTCTGATAACGGTGCTCGACCGTTATTATAAATACTGCTTCTCTGTACTTTAGTTTTAGTTTACTAGAGATTGATAATGGTGTAACAACCGATACAGGTTTCTCGATTTTCAATCAAACTGTTGTTAGAAAATATTTCATTAATATCCAGTAACATAGGTTGAACATTGTTTAGCATATTTAACGTTCGTGAAACATGTTTTTTGTGAAACATTTGTTTTAGAAGGAAACAGATGAAAATTACTAAGATATAATAATATTATTTGTTATAGAATCTAGAACTCATTAAATGAAAGTTTAAGGAAAGCTGAGGAAGAAAAAATAACCATAAATTTTGATCGTACAAATCATTACAAAGTACAAGAACAATCGCCCTAGATTCTCAATCATTATCGGTGACTTGCCATTTTGTATAAGCTTCAAAACAACAGCCTCTTGTAGTGTTCATGGGATGACATTCAGGCTATATTAATGGCAAAATGTATTCAGCTCCTTAATAAGTTGACTGCTAAATGTCAAACGCTCCAATCAAGATTTAGGTAATAATTTCGAACTACCTTTCACCTGATTCAAGTGAGGACCACGTTATAATGGCAGTATTTAATCAACATTGGTGTTGTTATCCTTGTCTATCATTCGACAAAGCAGATATCGATATCATTTTCTATCTCCGTAACGTTGCTAGAACAGTTCTGAACAATGCAGAAATATATTTGATTAACGAAATATTTAATCTCAATCATTGGAAAATCTGGTGTGGCGCACTCACACAACTTTCCTTGCCGTTATGAAAATTTATCACCTGACGCTAGTGTTCCCGCGCTTCTCAAGTCTACTATTCAAAGATTTGAGCCAGCTGGTGACAGGGCAATAACGCTGGAGACACACGAGGTCTGCTATCTCTTCATAGTGAATCATTTTAATAGAATCAACAGTTTGCAATTGGACAATCACATTTTCTCGAATTTCGTGCTTATTTTTAATTTTAGGTGAATATGTTACCGTTATTAATTGTAGAGATTCTCATGCTCAATCTTTTCCACTCGAAATGTTTTGTTTGAATTGTATCTGAAGCCTGACAATTGAGAATCTAAAATCAAACTTTGCATAGATGGGGCGGAGCTCCTGAAAGTTTTACAGATATGGGACTTGTAGCAGTTGATAGAGCTTATCGATGACTATTCCAGGTATAACTTTAATCAAAATTGTTTGAGCCGTTTTCGAGAAAATCGTGAAAAACCCTGTTTTTGACAACATTTTCGCCATTCTAGCCGCCATCTTGAATCGCATTTGATCGAAATTGTTCGTGTCGGATCCTTATATTGTAAAGACCTTACGTTCCAAATTTCAAGTCATTCCGTTAATTGGGAGATGGAATATCGTGTACACAGACGCACATACAAACCAAATTTGGACTCAGGGGACCTTGAAACGTATAGAGATTTAGAAATTGGGGTATCTTAATTTTTTTCGGAAAGCAATACTTTCGTTACCTATGGCAATAGGGGAAGGAAAGTGAAAATATTCCCTCAATAATTGATGGTTTGAAACAACAGTGAACAGCTGATATCTTTTCAGATAATTATACAGGTATCAGCTATCTTCGATAGAAAGCAGTGGCAAGGCAGAGAATCGGCACTGCTGTTTACCTATCTTTCTCCACTGCCATTATAACGTGGAACTCACTGCAGTTAATGCTCAAACTAACAACTTATGTCTACCAATATATGACTATATTGATACTGGTGAAATACATATTTATGTAATTATATACTCTCAACAGGTTCCACTCAAACATATACAAGAATCGACTAGCAGGTAATTAATGCTCCGCAAGGTCAAATTGAAAACTTGACTAACTGAAAACTTGACCTACTGAATTCTTTAAGAATTTGAAATAGACCTATAACCATCCTCGTTGAATTGAGAATCTATATGCAAAAATTTCAAGTTAATCAGTCCAGTAGTTCAGACGTGATGATACGTCATTTGAGAGTCTCCTATCCCGTATCAGTTGAAGCCAGTTCTTTCCCTTTTCTATATTATTTATAGATAGATCAAGATTGCTTGATGATTGCTTAACCAGAGAAAAATGTCTTCGATCATTAGCACTTGTGTAAAGGTGCGTGCAGATATACGCGCCGCGAACATGAGCAATTCACTTTTAATCAGCTGACTATATCTGTATTTTTACAGAAACGATAAGATACAGATATAAAAAGCTTGGCATCAGCTGATTAATAGTGAATTGCTCATGTTAGCCGTGCGTATATCTGTACGCACCTTTAGGCGCCGATATTTAGCGATAGTAGAATGATTGGTTATAGTAGCTATAATTGCCGCGATATAATTCTTGACAGCGGATTATAATCGGCATTATATCTTTGACAGCAGAGTTAACCAGTGTTAGATACAGATGGAAACCTATGATACAGTATCTACATGTTGATTCATAATTTAACACCTTACTGTAACTGGTATCGAATGAGTTGAACTCGAGTTTGTAAGTTATAGTGCCGGTTGTACAACAACCGGTTAAATTTTAACCGTGATTAATTCCTTGAGAACTGATTAGAGAAGTCGTCTTGTCAAAAACGCCTTCTCTGATTGGTTTTCGTGAAATTAATCACGGTTAAAATTTAACCGGCTGTTGTGCAACCGGGCCATAACCTGTTGCAATTTCTCTCCAAACAGAAGCCTTGTAGCAATCAGTGGGATTTATTATGTTGTAGACAATTTGAAATTGTGTTGGAGATTTGAATTGATATAGAGAATCGATTTAAGGAATTCTAATTGTGATATAGGAGCAGCTTGAAGACAAATAGAGCCAGGCATAAGAAAGGTTTATGAGCTGAGGAATTTAAATTGTGTTAGAAATTTGAATGGCTTCGGAGATTTGATTTGTGAATTTTAAATTGCAATTTAGGTGATAAGAGATAGGCACAACCTGGGGTATTTCTCATAATGATGAGTGTAGATTGTGGATAAATAAGATTTGAATTTGTTTCTGCAATTAAGGTTGTCAAATAATATATATGTTATTGTCTTAACGGTGAATATTACAAGGTGACTTTCAGTTCTTGATTCATAAATGCTGTAAAATGAATAATTGAATTCATGCTCCTGAAGGTGCGTCCAGATTTACGCGCCGCGAACATGAGCAATTCACTTTTAATCAGCTGATGCGAAGCTTTTTATATCTGTATCTTACCGTTCCTGTATAGATACAGATATAATCAGCTGATTAAAAGTGAATTGCTCATGTTCGCGGCGCGTATATCTGTACGCACCTTAAGATGACAGATTATTTCTATATCAATCTAGATTGAGGTTTCATCATGAATAATGGTATTTTAGGATAGGATACTTGAGCTTAATTACAGACATTCATAGTGAGGTTCACGTTATAATGGCAGTGTTTGATTAGCAATGGTATTGCTATCCTTGTCCATCATTTAACATTGCGGATAGCGCTATCTCTTTTTTGATTTGCTCTGAAGCCAGAACGTCTTTCAAAAATGTAGAATAAATAATCAATTGAGAAAACATTTCATCTTACTCATGAGAATTCATTATTAAATTATTGAAAAATATTATTTCTTGATTGATAAAGATTTATTTGATTATTTTAAACGAGAATGAAAAGTTAATATTATATAAACCTGTATCAGCTATCGTCTATAGCAGGCATTGACAAGACAGAGGATCGGCAACGTTGTTTTCTTATCTTTCTCCACTGCCATCATAACATGGACCCCACTATAGAATCAAACATTCTAGAATTATTCAAACTGTCAGGAATGATATTATTAAGTACTTGAGAGGCAGATAGACAGTATTCGCTACTGTTCAAGAAATATGAGACTTTGAAAATGGGTGATTTTTATTCTAAACCAGAATGGATGCAGCTTTATCATCCCACAAGTCTATTCCAGGTCACAAAGATTTAAATTCAAATTGGCAATTTTAGAACAAGAACGAAACAGCTTGAAGCAACACTAAACCTTTGCTAGTAAGTTTAATCTATAAACACTATCAATCAGTAACCTTTTAAAGCTATCTTCTCATTTCTGTATCATAGATAGTTCAGGATGGTCCAAAATTATTCAAATTTCACATGAAACTAGGCCATAATCGACACGATTAGGATTATAGGCTGTAGGTTTCATGGTAGAGTTTAGACCATGTGATAATTTTTGAAAACATGAACAAGGAGTAGTAGGAGAAGTAGAAGATGAAGGAGGAGTAGGAGCAGGATGGAAGGAGGAGGAATAGAAGGAGGAGAAGGAGGAGGGTGATATGGAAAATGAGTAGAAGGAGGAGGAGGTTGAGAGCTAATGGCAGAAGAATAAGAAGAATTGGAAAAAGATTGAGCAGAAGGAGACGAATAAGAAGAAGAAGAAGGAGACGTAGAAGAAGATGATGATGGAGATGGGGAAGAAGAAAAAGAAGAAGAAGAAGAACAAGAGTGAAGAGTAGAAAAATGACCCAGGAAGATCGGTTTAGGCTTTTAGGCAGTCTAATTTTGAAAAGAAACTAGGCCTATCTATTGGTTGAAGGCAGTTCCAGTATCCATTATTCAAATCAGCGAGACAGCTATCGCTCTCATTCTATTGCCATGTGGCAGAATGAGGCGAAAGTGGAGAAGTTGGAGTGAGAAGAGACAAAGGAGAAAAATGATTAAGTGGACGAGGAGGTTGAAGAGGAGGATGATAATGGAAAGGGGGAGAAAGAGAAAGAACAGTAGTAGTTGTAGAAGGAGAGAGAGTGAAAGTAGATGTGATGAAGGAAGATAAGTATAGAAGAAGAAGAAGTATAAAAAGGAAAAGGAGAAAGATGATTGGATGGAGGAAGAGGTTGAAAAAGAGGACGATGATGAGAACGAAGAGAAGGAGGAAGTCAAGTCTTCTTCTTCTTCTTCTTCTTCTTCTTCCTCTTCCTCTTCTTCTTCTTCTTCTTCGTTTTCTTCTTCTTCTACTTCTCCGTGTGTGTCGCGGTGAAAATCGTTGGCACTAAACTTCTGTGCAATTATAAACACATTTCGAGACATTGATATAAATTAATATAAAAATATTTACTATTATAAATGAGATAAAATATTTCTCCAATAAAAATATTTCTACATTGATAATAGATTCTATAAGGATTAAGTTATAACCAATTTGTTAATAACTTTGGTGTAAACCCAGCTTATAGATGCATACCTCTTCAATGTCTTTGATTGAAACTATAGACCTCATACAAATACAGTAATAGACTGGCTTCTCCACACATCTGTGTAAATCACTTGTCAGCTGATTTATGATGAATAATTCTATAGTCTGATTTTTACTCTAAAATTGGCGTATGAAGTAGGCTCCTTTTTCCTTTTATATTATCCTTGAAATTCAAAATTTCCAAAAACCTTGTATATACGTCGACGCGCAATTTAAATTTCATGAAAATCTATTACCGCGTTTTGCCGTAAATGCGCAACATATAAATATATAAACATTTAAACATTAAGAGAAATGCCAAACCGTCGACTTGAATCTTAGACCTCACTTCGTTCGGTCAACGAGATAAAATATTTATATTTCTCCAATAAATAATATTTCTACATTGATGAAAACTAGCGCTATCTGCTTTGTCGAATGATAGACAAAGATAGCAATACCAATTTCCATCAAATAATTCCATTAAAACGTGGACCTCACTATAGCAAGTTGAAATCTTAAAAACTATAGTTAGCTCACTCTATGATACTAGCTAATTTTGTATTATACAGACTGAATTGTGGCAAATAACCTGATGAAAGAGGAACAGCTGGTTGGAACAGTGCAATACTGCAGTGGGCTTCAATTGCCTTAATATCAGCGTAATTTGGCCATTTAATGAGAATGCTAATTGAAGCTCCCTAGAGGGTGGGGAACGGCAACTCGAATTAGCTTAGGCGAAACAAGTGAGAGGGGACATTAGCTTTGGGTAGAACAGAGAGAATGTGAAGAGAAGAGGTGAGAGAGAGTAAGACTGGGAGAGAGAAAGGAAGATAGAAGAAGGAGAGGGAGACTGAAGAGGAAAAGAAAGAGGAAGAGAGAGTGGGTTTGTGAGAGACAAAAGAAAGAGAGAGTGCGTTTATGAGTGAGTATGATGTAAATGTAGAAGGGAATTCGATTCAGCTTTAGAAGAGAGAGAGAGAGAGAGTGAGTGAGTGGGAAGTGAAAGCAACTGTGAGGTAGAGGAACAGTAAGATATAGAAATAAGGAAAGACAGAAAATATACAGAAAATACAGAACAGGGAGAAAAATAGGAGGAAGGAGAGATAGAGAAAAATACAGCGAATAATAGAAGAAGAAGTGGAAGTAGAGATGGAGTAAGACAAGAAATTACACTTAGGAGTGAAAGAAGTGGGAGAAAAGAAGGGGAGAGAGAATTGGAAGAAGGAGATAAATAAGAGGAAAAAAATGAATTAGACAGAGAAGAAAATGAAGAAGCTAAAGAGGAGAATGATCAAAGAATAGGAAGATGGAAAAGAAGGGTAAAGACGAGAAAGTAGAGAAGAAGAGTTACAACATAGGGAGAGAAGAGTTGAGAAACAAGGGTGAGGAGGGGAAAAACAGAAAAAATTCTGGTGTGGTACACTCACAAAACTTTCCTTGCTCTTTGAACTGTAAGCCCCATTCTTGAACAAGAATAATTTAGTGGAATAACATAATGACGATTGGCGGCAACATATTTGAAACTACAATCAGACTACTGTATATGTGTATATATAATTGTTTCCAGAGTACTTTCTCCTTTGTGTAAATTGTGAAATTCGATGATTTTTTTAAAAGTCGTCAAAACAGCTGTTCTACAGATGAAATATCTCGACTATGTCTTCTTTTTATGAACTGCTCTACCTACCTTCCTCATGCACGAGAATGAGGTTACAAAGTCCATTTCTCAAGGATGGGGTGGACCCCTCATTAGTTTCCCAGAAAGAAGACTCATGCCAGTTGATAGAGCTGATAAATAACATACAGGGTATGAATTTTAAAATTCGGTCAAGTCATTTTTGAGAAAATCGTGAAAAACATGGTTTTTTAGTAATTATCCGTCATTTTTTTCAAGAATATTACGCAGCTCCTGCAATTTTCCCCAGAAATGAGACTCATGTCAGTTGATAGGACTCATAAATAGCTATCCATGGTATAAATTTGAAGTAAATCGTTGGAGCCGTTTTCGAGAAAACAGTGAAAAACATGGTTTTTCAGTAATTATCCGCCATTTTGAATTGAATTTTATTGAATTTCTTATTGTCGGATCCTCGGTATCCTTACCTTAAGTTTTAAATTCAAGTCAATCGGTTGATTAGGAACCAACACCCTAACCAACACCCGAAAATCATTTTTTTGGACTAAGGGGACCTTGAAACGTATATAAAACTTGTAATTGGGGTACCTTAATTTATTTTGGAAAGCAATGCTTTCCGTACTCATGGTAATAGGGCAAGGAAAGTAAAAAGAGAAAAGAGGAAAGAGAATAGAAAGTAAATAAGGCGAAGAGGGGAAAGGAATTACAAAGAGTGAGGCTATGAGAAGGAGTTAGACAGAGAGTGAAAAAAAAAGTGAGTTAGAAAAAGTAAGTGAGAAAGAGAGTGAGTGAGTGTGGGAGAGACAAAGAGAGGAAAGTAGTGAGGAAGAGGAGGTAGATCATAACGGAAAAACGAATCATGAGTTAGCCATAGGAACAGACAGTGCTGGAGTGAAATTTGCCTAATGTGGGCTATCATTAGAATTAGCATTAGCAGTGGTTAGCATGAGCACATCTTCTGCTTTTAGCTGACTAAATTCGGTGAGCGGTTCAGCAATGATGACTCAGCTGGAATTAGGTAATCAGTGCAATTAGCTAACATGGGGAAGGTAGATGGGTTAGTAAAGGATGATCATAGTGGTATTGGAGAGCTTGAGAGAATAAGTGTAGTAGAATGAAATATGGTACTGCCTTTATTTTTGACCTAGGAGAGCGAAGTTAGGGCGCAGTCGGCCCTCTCTTACACCAAACACTCAAGCAGCAGCAGAGAAATAGAAACTAATATTGAGTGAGTTATAGCATAGATCAGCTTGATCAGCCAGTTCTATATTTCTTGTCTCTGGTTATAGTGAAAGTATTTTCTGAGCTCAATCATTCAATACATTGTTAAAAAGTTTCATGATCAAACCAAACTAGCTTTCAAATTCAAATAACTTTATTAACAATTACATTCTTTACATCACATTTACAGTATGTAGAGAATTTCTGCTTTGTCAATATATATATATATATATATATATATATATATATATATATATATATATTATATATATATATTAGAATCAACATAATAAATTAATCACAAATAAAAGAAAAATTCTAGAACTAGAACTAAAACACACACTGGATGCCATGGATAAGTTGATTAACAACTTGGGGCTACTTCTTGAATCCAACTAACATTGAATCAAGTACCTTGTATGCATGGGTTGGATCTCAGGAAGAGAAGCTGTCAATGGTCTTGTAAAAACTATCGGACTGAATAAAATGCTTTATGTGTCAAAACTTTTTCCTTGAATTTAGATTTTGAATTTATGATTCTGGTTTCGTTTGGGAGATGGTTGAAAAACTTAATTACTCTGTATAGTCATAGAGAAACGATAGCCTAAGTATGTCGCAACTTTTACTCAAGCCGTTATCTCAAGCTGATTACTGTTGATTATTGTCGAATTTTACTGTTTTGGTGGGGTGAGAGTGTATGAACGGCACAATATGAGAGACTACCTGTGTCACACAGCTTCACGGGAAAGATTTACATGAACTATCGGCTTGAGATAACAGTAAAAGTTGCGACATAAACGCCCTATACCATGGGATATCTACTTACGCTATTGTTTATCTATGGTATAGTGCTCCCTTTTCAAATTTAGAAGCTCTGTACATTGGGTAAAATAATAAATTTTGAGTTCTAGTTTCTCTTATAGTTCCATTCCTTTTGTGCAAGCTATTGAGGTTTTTGAAAGGCAACATGAGAGTCGCATAAATATAAATTAAGGAACAGTGAGAATTTTTTTGTTTTTGAAAATGTCCCTACATGTCCCGCTTTTAGTGGAAATTATCGAAGTGGCCTCCGATTAGAAGAAGCTGGCGATTCCTGGTTTAATCTATACATAGCTATAGATTTTTTATTCTATGGTAGAAGCTAGAAGGTGAGGAGATTCTTAATAAAACTGAATAACTAAGAAAGAAAGTTCATATTTTATATAAATGGATGGTCTAATATATCCGAAGTGATTCATCAATATAGAATCATAACTCAACCGAGATAATCCATCTTTTTTCGAATCCTATCATTCTATAGCAACTGAACAGTACTCGAGCTTGGAAAATATCAATAAATTATCATGCGGTGTTTTTCAACCAACCGCAAAAGATGTGCTGACAGACAGGTGAAGAGATCTATACTGTCTTGATAAATGATAAAAATGTCGAAGAAGAATACTCGAAGTAGTGAAAGGAGAGCTGGAAGAAGTAGAAGAAGACGAAGGTGAAGAAGACGAAGGTGAAGAAGAAGAAGAAGAAGAAGAAGAAGAAGAAGATGTGGGACAAGAAGAAGAAGGAGAAGAAGAAGGAGAAGAAGAAGAAGGAGAAGAAGAATAAGAAGTGGGAGAAGGCAAGGAATTTGTAATAGAATATAGGCAGCAGAAGCATCTATTTAAATTGGCCATTTATTATCAGTCTGCCACAGCCTGTACAGCGATTGATAGCCAACATAGGACATCCGTTTATCACTCTATCCTTCAAATTCCACGCTCATCCATTCTCCTTTCTGTTTCTCTTCTTTTTCTTCTTCTTCTTCTTCCTCCAACTGTTTCTCTCTCTCTCTCTCTACAACAACCTCATTCTCTCATCAATGAGCATTTATCAGAAATTTTCATTTCTTCCTACATTTCCTTCTCCATCATGTTTAATATCTTCCATTATCCTTCTCTTTTCCCGTTATATGTTCCCTTCACTATTCCTCTTCTCTTCTCACATATATGTAGTCAGCATAGACATCAAACCATGTTTACCATTTTCCCTCTCACATTCATTTTCTTTTCATTCTTCTAATATCATCTCTCACTCTCCATTTTCTGATTCATCATCATCTACTAATCCTTCCTTCCTTCTACATCTTATCTTCCTTTATCACATCTACTCTCTCTCACACTCCTTCTACAACTACTACTGAAGAAGGAGAAGAAGAAGAAGAAGAGGAGGAGAAAGAGGAAGAAGAAGAAGAAAAACAAGGAGAGGAGTAAGAAAAAGAAGAAGAAAAAGAAGATGAAGAAGAAGAAGAAGAAGAAGAAGAAGAAGAAGAAGAAGAAGAAGAAGAAGAAGGAGAAGAAGAAGAAGGAGAAGAAGTAGAAGAAGAAGAAGAAGAAGAAGAAGAAAAAGAAGAAGATGTGGAGAAGATGAAGAAGAAGAAGAAGAAGAAGATGTAGTAGAGTAGCGGACAGTAGAAAAGCACATCAAATAAAGAGCCTAAATAGTCAGCAATGAATCTTGGCCTAATTGAATTGCAACATGCGCCCGTTTTCCAGAAGGTAGCCAGCCCTAGAAGCCCTAGGAAAGGGTTTAGAGCCCTTTTTTATGCCCCACCTGGCGGTTTCAGGGTTATTTTGATGGTGGTTGTTGTGGCCCTTTAGGCCCTTAGCCAATGAAATACACACAAGTGGAACAGACCGTAAAAAAGGCAGTGCAGTGGTCTATAATGGGCCTACCTACTATTACACGTTCAGTTTGTATTGTTTTAGTGTTTTGTTTGGTTGTAAAGTGGAGTGGTCGAGTTTAGGTTCAATAATTGAGGTTAGAAACAATTCGGTTGATGTTATAATATACTACCCGTCAGGCTCGCTTCGCTCGCCATATCCAGTAGCAAGGGGGCTCCGCCCCCTGGACCCCCGACTGGATCGTCTAAGAATGAGATCAGCAGGCTCGCTTCGCTAGCCTGCATTTTCATAATTTATGTTAGGACGATCCAGTCGGGGGTCCAGACTTAACGTCTGGCTAAACGAATATGGCGAGCGAAGCGAGCCTCACGGCTAGTAATATAATATTCCCAGGAATAGCTCTGATTGAAGTAGCAGTGCCCAATCAATTCTTCCGCGATTAATTCATTTCAATCTTTAATTTGGTACCAACCTAACAAAGTCAACTCAACTTAATGCCAACCTGACAAAATAATTAATTTAGTTACCAGTTAACAACTGTTTCGAAGAGTTACTCTCTCTAGATTATAGTTCTATATTAACATATGGTATGGACATTTCTCAATTATAATTAAGAGAATAAGAAGAATATACATGCTAGAAGACGAACTTTAAACCGTTAAAAACCACCCTTAGAGTTAAAATATTGCCAAAAGATTTCTTAGTGCGCTTCTAAATGGCCAACTGAACATACCTACCAAATTTGAACGTTTTTGGGTTTTTGGTCCAGTAGATTTTTAGTTCTGCGAGTGAGTGAGTGAGTGCCATTTCGCTTTTATCATAGAGAAACAATCGCGTTAGTAGATATCCCATGGTATAGGGCGTTTATGTCGCAACTTTTACTGTTATCTCAAGCCGATAGTCCACGTAGTTCTTCCCCGTGAAGCTGTCTGACGCTCCTAGTCTCTCATACTGTGCCGTTCTTACCCCAACAAAACAGTAAAAATCGACAATAATTGGCAGTATTCGGCTTGAGATAACAGAAAAAGTTGCTACATAAACGCCCTATACCATGGGATATCTACTTACGCTATTGTTTCTCTATGCTTTTATATACTAAGGGGGACTCATCACCTAAATTGTCAAAAAAATTATAATACTCATTCATTTTTATGTCTCTTTATACATGGTGTTCTGAAAAAAGTTGCCCATAAGTCAGGGCGTGCTTCCTCTCATCAAAAGAAGTAAAACAGTTCCATTTAGCATAGATCAGAAAATGCTTGGTTACCAAGTTATACAGGATGAAAGATTACGTCTGAATTTTCTGTTCCCCTGCCGGAACTAAGCCCTACGGGTATTTGTTGGCTGTTAATTAAGATATACAATTCAGCGTACTTTATGTAAAATGAACTGAAAAATTAAATAAAACCGTTTCCAGACGTGTAGCTACTGTGATTTTCAAGATATGTGACGAAATATGCGAAACTTGGTCCCGAAAAACAAGTTCCTTTAAGGTTTGAAGCAGATTTACTGTGTTGAATGCACAATAAACACAAAATATTTTCCACAGAACTTGTAGAAAATTCAATTTTGAAGAGAAAGATGTAGGATAAGTCTATAATAGACAAACGCTACCGTGAAAAAATAATCCTTGATTACATACAAAACGCATGAAAAATAGACAAAATATGTTGAGCTCTCTATTTTTCATGCGTTTTGTATGTAATGATCAAGGATTATTTTCTTCAAAGTTTCATGTAACATTGTGTAGTAATGGGATGAACTTTATTTACTTAACAATTAACAAGGTTCTCCAATCATATCAACCAACAACCAAACCTTTATATCTCCTTGTTAATCCCTATTGAAAGTTCTTCAATAAAACGTCGAAAAAACTCTCTCTGGAAAAAATTAATAACATCTCTTATTTCTGCCCAATAAATCTGATAATTTGTCAGGAGCATCACCGTCGGCTGTCAATGGAGATGGATATATTTTTCAATGAAAATAAATAAAAATCTGACAGCTCATGATAGAAAGAGAGAGAATGAGAGACAGTGTAAGTGAGTGAAACGAAGATAGAGTGAGAGGGATGGAGGATAAGAGAGCAAGAGAATAAATGAAAATCTGACAGCTCATGAGCGAGAGAAAGAGAAAGAGTGAGATAGGAGAATCAAGAGACACTGAACGGGAGGGAAATGACGAAAGAGTGGGAGAGATGGAGGATAAGAGAGCGAGAAAATAAATGAAAATATGACAGCTCATGAGAGAGAGAGAGAGGAGAATAGAGAGAGAGAGGGAAAGAAAGAGGATGAGAGAGCGTGAAAGAGTGAGTGTGGAAGAGATAGAGAAAAAAGAGATAGTAAGAGAGGGAAAGTGATTGAGTGAGAGTGAAAGAGTAGAGAGAGGATGAGAAACAGTGAGAGACAAGTAGAGACACGAGTGTGGAGTTAGTGTGAGTAAGAGTGAGAGAATGATCGAGAGAGTATGAGAGAGAGTGAGTGATCGGGAAAGGGAGGGAGAGTGAGAGGATGATCGAGAGAGTATGAGAGAGAGTGAGTGATCGGAAAGGGAGGGAGAGTGAGAGAGTTTGAGTGGGAGGGGGAATGAGTGAGTGTGTGTGAGCGGGTGAGAAAGTGGTAGAGAGAGAGAGAGTGTGAGAGTAGAAGAAAGGCGTGTAGAGTTGATGTCATCTGCAGTCCGTCGAATTTCAAAGTTATTGACGTTTTTAAATCGATAATGTTCAAGTTATTCGCGCTTCTGTCATCAGTTTTTATCCTGTTTTTGACAATAATGATGGAGAATAATGATGTGGAGCGAGAGAAGATGAGGGTAGAAGAAGAAGAAGAAATATGATGGAGAAGCAGGAGGAGGAGAAGAAGAAGAAGAAGAAGAAGAAGAAGAAGAAGAAGAAGAAGAAGAAGAAGAAGAAGAAGAAGAAAAAGAAGAAGAAGAAGAGGAAGAAGAAGAATCTGTGTATGATTAGCAATGGTATTGCTATCAAATTTACTATCAATTCTATTGAATCCATCATACAACAATAGTAATTCGTAATCATTGATAGTGACATCAACTTATAGTGAAGTCCACCTTATAATGGCAGTGTTTGATTAGCAATGGTATTTGTCTATCCTTGTCTATCATTCAACAAAACGGATAGCGCTGTCTCTTTCTCGCTTTGCTCTGTTGCCAGATTGTCTTTTAACAATGTAGAATTAATAATAAGTTAACGAAATATCTCATCTCAATTATGAAAATTCATTTTGAAATTAGTGAAAAAATAATTTCTTGCTTAAAAAAATATAATTGATTATTTTAAACGAGAATGAACAGTTGATATTACATTGCCAGATTGTCTTTTAACAATGTAGAATCAATAATTAGTTAACGAAATATCTCATCTTAATTATGAGAATTCATTATGAAATTATTGATAAAATAATTTCTTGCTTAGAAAAATATAATCGATCATTTTAAACGAGAATGAACAGTTGATATTTACATCAATAATTCTATATCAGCTACCGTCTATAGAAGGCATTAACAAGACAGAGGATCGGCAACGTTTTTCTTCTATTTCTCTCCACTGCCATTATAACTTGAATGCCTCACTAGAGATTAATGATTTTATTCAGAATACTTTTGAAGCCACAAAAATAAAAATAATGTAGATGTTCCACATAATATAGAGAGGTGAGATTTTCTTTGAATTGTCGGCATTCCTGATAAAATTCTTCAGTACTAACCATTTACCCAATGCTGGCATTTTGAAGGTGAATTTCACTACAAGCTCATTCAACAGATCCAGTAGCAAGAACAGACAAGATTTTCCCGGCGTCAATATTAATTTAGATGTTAATTTTCACAGCGAAGCTGTTCTTCAATCTTGCAAGGAAAACTGTGGCCGCTTTTCCGAGCTTTCCCGAGCCGTGTCTCCAGGGTCTTCTACTTTGTAAATGTAAATTATTTCCCAGATTAATAATTTTCACTCGCCGTGTTCAAATGGAGGAGAAATAATGTTGTCTTTTCGGAGAATTTTCCCGCTTTTCACAGATTTTCTCTGGATTCGAAATTCATTTTCACTTCTCTTTTCTCTACGCCGAGATAATCCGGCTGAATTATGAAAGACTTCTGTGTGGGATCTGCTAGATTATTATTAGAGATGTAGCCCAACCTTATTATGACTTCCCAGAAAGTTTCCATTCATATTTTTGCCTTTTAAATGAACTTGAATAAGAATTCTGACTGGATGAGCCTATAAACATCCTCTGTTATATATATTATATCCAGTTGCATTATTTTGAATAAATTCATAACTTGTATGTTACTTTTGTAACCAATGAGCTACCATATTTGAATTGATACTGTATCATGTTGATTATATTATAACCTAAAGGTCTACAGACTTACGCTCTGCTCCGTAAACGATTGTTACGCGAGCAGTTCGCAAGATGATCGCAGGTCGCACAAGAACACAGCGCGAACAGAGCGCGAGCTTGGCAAGTTCGTAGGTCGAACTAGCCAATTATTGATGAACATTATGTTTCATTAGGCCACTCAGCAATCCTGGTCAGAATATTTTTTTATTTTTTCTGTCACCCGATCAGCTGGATTAAACGTTTCACATTATTGTGAGGTTATTTCATAGTTATAGCGTGTTGGAGTCAAAAATAAGACAAGCCCGCGATCATCTTGCGAACATATTGCGAACCTCTCGTGTAACGTTCATGATCGGAACGTGTTCATGGTGCGTATATCTGTGGACAAATTCGAAATGAAATTCATAATATACCACAAGTAACAAGTATGTGATTCACATTATTTATTTATTTATTTATTTATTCGTGGACAGAATTACAAATCATATAAATATGATTAGGAACGAACAACAGGCTTGGCCCAGATCTATTCCATTCCCAAATTTTGATAAATTAGTAAAATGTCCAAAAAATAGGTTATGTTTCTACTGTAAAACGTTCAAGTTCAATTTTCGTCCAAATATATATATATATATATATATATATATATATATATATATATATATATATATATAAGATAACCATATTGAATTTAGAAAAATTAAAACACCAAACTATATTCAAATATAACACTTAATTATCACTTCATATTGAATTAATCAAGTTATTTTATAAAATTTTGAATCCAAAAATACACACAACTTCTCTCACTAAGCACAGCTGTATTATGCCTACAAAGAGTATACAATTAAATCATGATCCGGTTGTTAAAAAGCCTCTTAAATTTTAAACATGATTAAATGCCAGGAGAACCAATCATAGAATCCTTGTTCTCAAATTAGCCTTCTCAGACTGGTTATCATCTCATTGAATCATGGTTAAAATTTAATAGACTTTCAATCAACCGGCCCTATTGTGAGGTCCTCATTATAATGGCAGTGGAGATAGATAGGAGAACAATGTTGACGATCCTCTGTCTTGTCAATGCCTTCTATAGACAGTAGCTGATACAGGTTTATTGATGTAATATTTACTGTTCATTCTCGTTTAAGATAGTAAATTATATTTCATTAAGAAAAAAAATTTATTTTTCTATTATTTCATGATGAATTATCATAATAAAGATCAGATATTGTGTTAAATAATTCTTTATTATTGAAAGACGATCTGGCAACAGAGCAAAGCGAGAAAGAGATAGCCCAATCTGCTTTGTTGAATGATAGACAAGGATAGCAATACAGTTCAAACACTGCCAATATAACGTGGAACTCACTGTAGATGTCTACCTTTTCTAAATTATTAATTAATTTATTAGTTCCTTATACAAAGTCTTCCAGTTTCTCACTCTATCTCAAGGTTCATCCTTTTTTCTCCTATTGCCCATTCTTTAATACTAATTTAAAATAAGATACAATATGAACAAGTAACATGAAATATTTCACATGTAAGCCTACATGAATTTACAATAATTATAAATGTTTTGCACTCTTCACAACAAGCCTGATCTCAAATTAAATCACCCTGCTGACAAAACCAACAAGATTACAAACTAAAAAAAAAATTACTGACAAAAAGCCTGCACAGCTTTTAATTAACAACAGACTCTTATCAACCAACAGCTGAAAAAGGAACTGATGATAGATTTCACGCTAGGACGAAAGTGTCATCTTGATAATTCTGTTCTTTTCTTTCTTGTTTTTCTGTCCTTTTCCTACTTGTGTGGTGTTAATGACAGAGAAAAAGATGAAAGCGGGATGAGAAAGAAAACCAACTGAAAATGAGGGCGAATCAAAACCAAAACAAAGAAGGCTTGATTTTTTTGTGTCATGAGTTTTTTTTCTGGAACACTGATGATCAAAAAGAAAGGCTGATAGTCGTCCTTTGGTAAATTATCTTGAATGGCAACCTCAAAGTCCTGTGTGGGTCCTGGGAGAGTCCTGGATCCTGCAAAGAGGTCCTGAAGGATAACAATGCTGGTGGTATTCCTTTGTTTCGAGCAATCATAGGGCTCGTTGTGAAAGTTGATAGAATGGGGTGTAATCTCATGGGTTTAGTGATTCTTTCAAAATGTGGTGGTGGAATTATATGGTGAGCTGCATGTTATAAAGTCAGTGAAAATGATAGAACGGCATAGTTGCCGCTTTTTTTCACCTTCTTTTTTTCATAGTAGATAACTGTGATTCAAGTCATCCTGGTATATCTGATTTGATAGAGAGTTTTGATTTTTGCTATGATGAATTATACCTCAAATAATTTTCATTTGTTGTCAGTTGTTGAGAATTATACAACGGCATAGTTGCCGCTTTTTTTCACCGTCTTTTTTCATAGTAGATAACTGTGATTCAAGTCATCGTAGTATATCTGATTTAATAGAGAGTTTTGATTCTTGTTATGATGAATTATACCTCAAATACTTTTCATTTGTTGTCAGTTGTTGAGAATTATAAAACGGCATAGTTGACGGTTCTCTTTATAGTAAGTTTCTAATTTCAACTTTATGACTCAGACCTATAATTTTATGAGTATTCAGGACTGAATTTAAATTTTGTGATTCCACAAGGATAATTTAATGCTTTTTTTTATCCACTCTTTCTCATTTGTTTCAGGTGAGTACGAGATCCATCATTCTTTATCAGCAACTAATGTGAATTTCTCCACTAAACACGACTAAACGTAAGTCTCATAATTTTCAAATAATAATTATCTAAAATCTCTGGAAATGATATAAAGTAATATCCTCCTTTTCCAGCTGGAAAGAAAAAGAGAGAGAGAGAGAGAGAGAGAAAAGAGAGAGAGAGAGAGAGAGAGAGAGAGAGAGAGAGAGAGAGAGAGAGAGAGAGAGAGAGAGAGAGCTATAAAGAAAGAGTGAGAGAGAGATAAAGAAAGAGAGAGAGAGAATGAGATTGATTGACTACTTTATTTATGTAGATTATACTGGCTTTTACACTTATATACAATAGCTTACAATACAGCAAGACTATAGATGGATTTACATAATATAGACTAAGAAAATAATTAATGAGCTTTATATGATATGAAAAAAAGAATAACTATAGATAATATTGCTATGCAACTACATAAATTGGCGGAGCTTTGGACATATCAATGTCCATTCTTCGGAAAGAATATTATTATTATTATTATATTATTATTATTATATTTTATTGATTCAATGATACAAAATTATTATTTAAAATAATTTGGGGACGATCAACAGGCACAGCCCAAAACTGTTTCTCCCCCGAATTTTGATTTATTAAAATAGTCCAGAAAAAAGGTTATGTTTCCTTCACTTAATAAAATTTTGTCTAATTTTCTCACCAAACACTTGAAACAATTATTAATTTTGAATTTAGAAAGATTAAGATCTGAATTGATAACAAAATTTCTTTTTACTTAGCACTCGAAACTGTAAAATAAATATAAATTTGAAATATTTTGTTCCGAAAATTAAAACAATCTTCTCCACTAGAATCACAGCTGTAAAAAATAATGTATAAATAATGTAATTATTTGAAATAATCCTTCCCACTAACTCTCTACCAAAGATTGATTGATTGAGTACTAACTTTATTTATGTAGATTACAATATATACTGGCTTATACACTTATATACAATAGCTTACAATACAGCAAAATTATAGATGAATTTACAAAATATAAACTAAGAAAATAATTATTCAGCTGTATATGATATGAAAAAAAGCAATTTGTAATAATTATAGATAAAATAGATAATATTGTTATGCATCTACATAAATTGGCGGAGCTTTGGACATATCAATGTCCATTCTTCGGAAAGAATATTAAAAATATCCTTCCCACTAACTCCCTACCAAAGAGATTGATTTATTTATTGATTGATTGATTGATAGAGAGAGAGAGAGAGAGAGAGAGAGAGAGAGAGAGAGAGATAGAGAGAGAAGGAGTGATAGTGATTTGGTGAGTGTGTCTGTGTGAGAGAAGAGGTATTAGCTATTTTCCGCTACCCTCCCCTCAACAAAACGATGAATGAATCAGTTCTTCGGTTGACCTCGCGAGCTTACAATGAACCTGTTAGGCAGTTCGTGATTATAGTTGTATCCCCTCATTAATTATGTTTCATGTTCTAAAAACTGTTGATTATCATTCAATAATCAATAACGGATCCTTATCAGTTGTTAGAATCGGACGAAATGTAATTTACTACGAAAACTTTGTCGTCAAAATTTGATGTTTTTCATCCGAGCTTTCAAAACCTGGTGAGTCATTTTATGAGATATTCTTATTGTTTTTAATCTATGACCCTAAACTATGTTCATAAATCGTTTAAATATGTATTTTGAAAAGATAATGATAGATAGTGAGGGGTTGAAATGAGTTTTTTTGTCAAAAATTGGTAAAATTTGAAAATTGGGTCAACATAACCTCAAACCTTACAAATACGGGTAGCTGCAGGAATTTAAAGCTGACCTCCAAGGCTGGGTCATTGACTTCTATTGAAGGGGATGTACTCTTACTGAGATGACGTCACTATCAATGATTAGGAATATTATTTTCTGAGGTACTCTTTTTTCTGTTAGCATTTTTTATAACGGTGGTGGAATAAAATAATTATTATTATCTACTCAATCTTGAAATTTAATAATTTATGGATAATTAATAAATTACGTAATTCAATTGATTTAAAGAAGAGTATTGTTCAGTGTTACGCTCAATCTCTTTAAAAATTAGTTCCATTGCTATTTTTGCATTTTATATTTATTGTATTTTTCTTATCATCATATCAAAAAATAATTAATTTTCTTATCTGAAAATAAAATGAAAGGAAAAGATGATGATGAAGAAGATATACAATAGAAATAATTCCCAATTCTAATAGAAGATAAAAAGAAGCAGAAGAAGCAGAAGAAGAAGAAGAAGAAGAAGAAGAAGAAGAGAAGAAGAAAAAGATGAAGCAGATGTACAATAGAAATACTTCTCAAGGGCATTATTAGTTTTCCACTAGGCCTCTGATAAACTAGCAGCCTATGTCGGCTTGAACGAAAGAAAGGAAGAGAATGGAATATTAACATTTTTCATTTTTATTCATCTTTATGAAGTCGACGATTGGAACTACCTGTGTAGGCCATCTTAAATAACACAAAACGAAACCAAACCTCTGATAGTCACCATAAATAATCGAATTCCACCCTTTGTATATTGTAGTGAGTTCCACCTTACTATGGCAGTAAAGAAAGATATAAGAGCAGTGTTGCCGATTCTCTGCCTTGCCACTGCATTCTAGGATAGGATAGCTGATATCCGTAAACCTGATGTAATATCAACTGTACATCCTGTTTAAAATGATCCAATTACATTATTTATCCGACAAAAAAATAGTTTTTAATCATTGACTGGAAAATTTTAAAAATTGAGATCAAATGATTATATTTCTACATTGTTGATCAGAAATCTGGCAAGATTGCAGAGCTAGAAAAGGATATCGCTATCTGCTTTGTCGAATGATAGACAAGGATAGCAACACCAATGTTTATCAAATACTGCCATTGTAAGGTGGACCTCACTATCGGAAGAATCACTTTCTACCGTCAGCATATTATATGCTTATTATTAACGCTTCCAATTGGCCCAATGCTGATACTTTAAAATGAGTCCAACTTCAGTAGGCCCAACTTCTCCAACCGAAATTCTTTATTATATCCTCTTCATCAGATATTTTTATCGTTTCAGTTTATCAGATCTTTCTTTCAACACGGCAACCAAAAAGAAGATGTGATCCTTGGTATATAGATATGATAAAGGATGAATATATATATTTTTTTCCGAACATAGATATGATATAGATATCATAATATATTTTCTGAACATAGATATTCCTTGATATATAGATATGGTAGAGGTAAAGGATGGTGATACTCTTCTGAATAAAGATTTATCTCTTAATATATAAATATAAAAAAGAATGATGATATTTTTCGAAACATAAATATTCTTTTATTTATATAGATATGAAAATGGATGATGTTCCTGGGGATATAGATATAATACAGAGTGATATTTATGGGAAAATATCTATCAGAAACTTAAAGATATCACCATCTTTATTATAGCTACAAAACATACAAAAATTTACAACTGAAACCGAAGGATGAAGATTCTATTTTTTTGTGGTAGTCAATAAGGATAGAGAAGAATGAGAAATGCGAGAGAGAGAATCATAAAAATGAGTCAAAGGATCGAAGGTGAATAGAGAATATTGGAAGAGAGAGCGAATGAATAGAGAATATAGGAAGAGAGAGTGAATGAATAGAGAATATATGAAGAGAGAGAGAGAGTGAGACAGAGTGAGAGAGTGAGTGAGAGCAAGTGAGTAAGAGAAAAATCGGGAGTTATGGATACAATGAATTATAGAACGGGTATTTTGGAGCACTCTATGTTCGGCATGTATATAAAATTGGGGAACATAATAAATTTTAGAGTATATCTGTATAACTGAGCTGGTAGAGTTTTATTTGTTTCTCTTGACTGTTGTAGAGTCTATTCTATACCTATATAACTGCTCTGAGTTATATATAGCATAGACGGTAGTTAATTGGGTGGCTGATATTTTAGAATCCTCTAGATTCTTAGTTGATAAGTTATAGAAAGTAGAATAAATAGAAATGATTAACTACAGTGAGGTCCTCGTTATAATAGCGGTTGAGAAAGATAGGAGGACAGCGTTGTTGATTCTCTGCCTTGCCACTGCCTTCTATAGAGGATAGCTGATACCAGTATATCTGATGTGATATCATCTGTTCCTTCTTGTTTAAAATGATCAATTATATATTTTATGCGTCAAAACATATATTTTTTCGTCACACTGCACAGAAAGCAGATGTTTTCCAGTCCCTACGTAGATCTGAAAAGACATTGTTTGCAGACGACTCTCGTCTGACGTCAGAACAGGTTTCTTTCCGGCCTAGGACGGAAAGAGTGCCCTTTACAGCCGCTAACATGGAACTAAGAAAGCTGATCAAAAAACAGCTGATCAAAAAACTTTTCATTATTTGTGTTCATTATTCAATAATTAAAACATTTATAATAATATCATCTAATTGTCATTTGAAAGAATAAAAAAGTATAAACTCAACCTCCAACATAATTATTGAACATTATCTTTCAGGTTATTTAGACAAATCATAATAAAAAATTAAAAATACTTGGACAATTTCCTGATATTCAGATTACCACAGATTTGCTAGAGCTATCACCTTCCACTTCTGCTTTCGGAAGTGCTTAGTAAACAACTATTCTCATATATATATTGCTTATTTTTGTGTGTGGCAAAAAATAGCGTTCGTACCACGGAAAAATGTTTTCCCCGGCTCTCAATCTTTTCTAGTCCTCGGTCTACGGCCTCGGACTTGAAAACTGATTTCGAGCCGGAAAAATCTCATTTTCTGCTCTAGGTGCGAAATATACTATTTTAATGATTGAATAATAAATTATCATAATTGAGATTGAATATTTTGTTAATCTATTTTATTTCTACATTGTTGAAAAACGATCTGGCAAAGTTGTGAAACTAGAGAAAGATAACACTATCCACTTTGTCGAATGATGGACAAGGATAGCAACAATAATGTTGATCAAATACTGCCATTATAACGTGAACCTCACTATAGTAATCTGATGAGGGTAGGTACAAACTGTGAGAATTACCACTACATTAAACACAAGAAACCCAAATCAATTCCACTGGCTGCACTTGCAATCTCAAACAAATCCTCAACACTTTTGAGCTCCAAAAACCGGTCAACCCTCCCCATTTCGGGCCCCAAAACTAAGGGCAGACACGATTAGGGGTGAAAATTTTGGAGCCCCTAAGTACGCATCTCAATACATACATCCTTCAAGCCAACTCAAATTTATAACTCACTTTACGACTGGAGGGTCAGAACTAAAGTGAGGTTATGTCTGTCCTCCAAGGGTTGACACCCTATATTTACACCCTATAGTTATATTATCTAGGGTTATATTCGTCCACTGAATGGTGTACTATAGGTACCTATATATTAGGATTCTATACGTCCTCCTGATTGAATAATATATATATATATATATATTTGGGATTCTATATGTCAACTGAATGGAACAGTATAGATATATTTGGATTTATATGTCAACTGAATGGAACAGTATAGATATATTTGAGACTCTATATGTCAACTGGATGGAACACTATAGACATACATCAGGATTCTGTACGTCTTTCTACATGGAACTCTATAGATATATTCAGAATTCTATATGCCTCCCTGCATGTAACACTATAGATATATTTATGATTCTTCACGTCTTCCTGAATGAAACTCTATAGATGTATCTAGTTATAGATGTATCAGTTATGTCAACTGAATATAACACTATATAAATATAGGTATTCAGAATTCAATACGTTATCCTGCATGTAACACTATAGATATATTCTGAATGTATACGTCACCCTGAGATTGAATCCTTTGGCTATAAACAAGGCTCTCGTAAATTGGGGCTCGGGGTCCAGGGTTCACATCCACTATTAAAAGGTTATTAAATTGAGTGGTGAGTCAGTGCCAATTAGTTGAAGTCCGAAGTTGGGACACTAGTGTCTCTTTTTCAATTTGACAATTCATTCACTAGGATCTCAGATTGATTTTGTTAGCTCAATTTTAGTACAATATTAAAACGTTGTTAAAGAAAGTGACTTCAGTAAGGTCCACGGTATAATGGCAGTGAAGAAAGATAGGAGAACATCGTTGTTGATCAATAGATGCATAGAAAGTGTTTATAATAATATGATACTGGATGAGGTATAGAGTATGAAAACTAACTTTATTTATTTATTTATTGAAATTAATTATATAGTGAGGTGCATGTTATAATACAGTGGAGAAAGAAAGGAGAACAACGTTGTTTGATCTCTGTCTTGCCTGTCAATGCTTTCTATAGACGGTAGCTGATACAGGTTTTTTGATGTAATATTAACGGTTCATTCTCGTTTGAAATAATCAATTATATTCTATTAAGCAAAAAATTATTTTATTCAAAAATGGTATAATATATTTTCATAAATGAGATGAAATATTTTGTTAATTAATTATTAATTCTACATTGTTAAAAGACCATCTGGCAACAGAGCAAAGCGAGAGAGAGATAGCGTTATCCGCTCTGTTGAATGATAGACAAGGATAGCAATACCATTGCTAATCAAACACTGTCATCGTAGCATGGACCTCTCTATAGAACGGAATCCAATCGTAAATCAATTCTAGCAAGACTTTTATCACATTCATAGACATTGAAAATTGATTATCGATTTTGACTACTTTTTGATCAATTCTTAGTGCTGAATGCCAATTTTCAATATATTATTGTGGTGAAATTTCAGAGAGTAATTGGATCAATGATTCAATTATTCCTTCCATCCAGAATATAAGATGGAATACATTAGCCTGTGTAAGAGATAAAATTTGATTACAAATACATCGATCAATTATATAAAATGAGGTGATTTCCATTTATTTATTCATTCCCAACAATATGATTGTAAATCATATATAGCACCTAGTCTACAATCACACATATTAATAAATTTGGCTATTAAATGCCAATAGTGTAGCTATAGTAATAGTTGGAGCAGATATTTGGCTACAGTTATGGCGTAAGCAACAATTTAGCCTAGGTTAAAGGAATGGCGTTTGAGTCTATACAGACAGTATATGATTTTGGTCATATAATAATACAATATTACTTCTACAACTTCGATTTCCCTCCAAAGACAAAGAGAAACGAATCGATCACTGCAGTTTTCTTACAAAACCTTTAATGTGTAGGCCTATGATATAGAATTTCTGAACTCTATTGATCAAGGTACTTATAAATAGAAGCAGAGAGTCAATCACTTGTGAGTGGATACCGTTGTTTTCTTGGTACTGAGATGAGGATACAGTACTCATTATGACTATCAAAAAATAATGGATGAAGTATTGGAATTTTTCACTTATTATGACTATCATTTATAATTTCACTTATAATTTCTAATTTATCACTTATAATTCCACTCATTATTACTATCAAAAATAGATGAAGTATTTGAATTTTTCAAACATAATCATAGTGCTTCGAGATTTTGTAAGTTGATTTTATCAGGAACACATAAAATTGAACCAATACTTGTCGAAATTGAAAGCCTGATTCAAACTTCATTCCTGATAAAATGAATGAATGAAACTCAACCCTCCACCAACGCGAAATTTCAACAATGCAATTCCCAAAATCGTCTCCAATTATTTATTCCTGTGGAAACATGAAGAATCCCAAAATATCTCAGTTTCCTCTCAGAAGTTTCCTTATTTGAGAATATTTTCCTCATGGATTTGAACAGCTCCCACACAGCAAACTTTTAATGATCATTAAATTGTGATAGCACTGAAGGTGTCTTCAACTCCAATGAATACACCGATTTCAGCACGTGGTAAATTTTTCAATAAATTCTGCCATCAGACTGATAAATACTGTAGCTTGATATTTGCTACAAACAGAAATGGTTTATAGTGAGGTCCACGTTATAATGGCAGAATTTGATCAACATTGATGTTGCAATCCTTGTTTATCATTCTAGAAAGGTGATAAAGCTATCCTTTTCTAGCTCCGCAACTTTGCCAGATCGGTTTTTAACAATTTTGAAATTTAATTGAAAGAATTTTTGATCTCAATTATGAAAAATTAATCATTTAACTATTGGAGAATATATTCTATTCATGAATGGAATTGATATAAGTTATAATTTCAAACAAGAATGAACAGTTAGTGCTGGTTGCACAACAGCCGGTTAAATTTTAACCGTGGTTAATTCCACGAGAACCAATCAGAGAAGCCGTCTTTTCAAAAACGCCTTCTCTGATTGGTTCTCGTGAAATTAATCACGGTTAAAATTTAATCGGCTCTTGTGCAACTGGGCCTTAGTATTACATCAATAAACCTGTATCAGCTACCGTATATAGAAGGCATTGACAAGACAGAGGATCGGCTACGTTTTTCTCCTATCTTTATCCACTATCATTATAACGTGGACCCACTATATTATTTTTCCCAATGTATAAATAAAGTTAGTTTTCATACTGACACTCCTTCTATACCTCATACAGTATCATTTATTATGAAACTTATTTTATGCAGCTCTGAAGTTGATGATATTTTGTGAATTATTCCTATCAAATTTTATCTTTTATTCATTTATTTTTCCACAATGCAAATGACACTAATGTACTAACATTGGTAGATAAAATGATAAGGTAGTTCTTCTGCTATTTTTCTTCCCAATTTATTAGGTCTTTCTATTTATCATATTATAAACAACCATAATGATGAGCTATTCACATGCAATCAATTTATTCTCAAGACACCAGTTAATTCATCCATTTCAGAATTCATTTAGTGAGTTCTATTCATAACCAAATTACCCCCAATAACTCAAATTCAATTATTAACCCAGTCCCGGCGCCCATTTATGTAATCAAGGTATTTGAAGATGAATTTAGCCTGCATTGTTATCCCAGGCTATAAACTTCAGGCTTCTGTTAGCCTATTACAAACAGCGGGAATCCAAATCCAGAAATTACCATATGAAGATGACCACTTAGCCTACCATTACCATCCCGAAACGCATCTCTGCGCATGCGTGGAATCTATATGGTTTGTATGTACGGTATACATGCCTGAAAGACAAACTCGGTGGCATTCAACAAAGGGTATTGGACGGGTCAGGTGCCGACTGTACAAACCCACTCAAATCTGCATTCACCACTGCAATGCTTGTTTGTTGACATACCTAATGAATACACACACATGCATGCACACACCAACACAAACAAGCCGAACAAATTCCATTAAGCTTGTTACAAGCTCGGTGGTTGGTTGTTCTTTAAACAAATGGGGCCATTAGAAAATGGATTCTACTAGATATAATTGGGCTAGCATAGATTGATTGATTGATTGATTGATTGATTGAGTACTTTATTTATGTAGATTACAATATATACTGGCTTATACACTTAATACAATAGCTTACAATACAGCAAAATTATAGATGAATTTTACATATATAGACTAAGAAATAATTATTGACCGTATATGATATGAAAAAGCAGTTGTAATATAATAACTATAGATAATAATCATATTGTTATGCATCTACATAATTGGCGGAGCTTGGACATATCAATGTCCATTCTTCGGAAAGAATATTAAAATTCGGAAAGAATAGCATAGGAGTGATAAGTGAATAGTTTTATCTAAGAGAAATTAGTGTTTCAAGTAGCGTTACAGTGAGAGATCATAGAAAAAGAGGGTGATAATAGTATATTTCGCACCTAGAGCAGAAAATGAGATTTTTCCGGCTCGAAATCGGTTTTGAAGTCCAAGGCCGTAGGCCGAGGACTAGAAAAGATTGAGAGCAGGAAAAAAATCTTTGCCCGTGGTGCGAACGCTATTTTTCGCCACACACAAAATAAACATATATAATATATGAGAATAGTTGTTTACTAAGCACTTCCGAAAGCAGAAGTGGAGGTGATAGCTCTAGCAAATCTGAAGTAATCTGAATATCCTGAAATTGTCCAGTATTTTTATTTTTATTCTGATTTTCTAAATAACCTAAAAGATGATGTTCAATTATCTGGGAGGTTGAGTTTATACTTTTTTATTCTTTCAAATGACAATAAGATGATATTATTATAAATGTTTTTAATTATTGAATAATGAACACAGATAATGAAAAGTTTTTTGATCGCTGTTTTTTGATCACCTTTCTTAGTTCCATGTTAGCGGCTGGAAAGGGTACTCTTTTCCTAGGCCGAAAGAAACCTGTTCTGACGTCAGACGAGAGTCGTCTGCAAACAATGTCTTTCAGATCTACGTAGGGACTGGAAAACAGCTGCTTTCTGTGCAGTGTGGCAAAAAATGTATTTCAATCAATATCAGAATCTATCCTATTTCGTACTATGTGTGTAACCTTATCTAAATTTGAAAGAGGAATAGCACAAGGTTACCTTATTTTCCTCTCCCTATCATTTTTGATGATGTGCTTGTTGTATGAATAAATAAAGAATAGAGAATAATCCTCAATTCCTATAATGATATCTTCATTTAAACATAGAAATTTTAATATTTATGAGTTGAAAAGTTGGATAGGAATGGAGGAACAACTCCAATCTCATTGGTAGGAATTATTCACAAAATGGAGTCCATACAACTCCATATCTGGTATCGACCATTGGGATTGCAGATGAGCGTTCACTAGAACAGAGCTACTCGCTTGTGATTGGTCGAACGATTTTACGTACAAATTAATATCGTTTGATATAGTCTTCGAGGAGTTGGTTTGATTATTAATTGATGAATCTATATTATTCGATTACATGATTCAAAATTGCTTATTAATTTGTAATTTCTGTACTACAAATATTGATATTGGTATGTACTATCATAGAGAAACAATAGCGTAAGTAGATATCCCATGGTATAGGGCGATTATGTCGCAGCTTTTACTGTTATCCCAAGCCGATTACTGTCGATTATTGTCGATATTTACTGTTTTGACCGGGTAAGAGTGTATGAACAGCACAATATGAGAGACTACCAGCGTCATAAAGCTTCACAGGAAAGAAATACATAATCATAGTAATTTTATTCTACACTGACAGCATCCAGTTAATATTTTGGACTTTCTAGAGTAAACATGATCTCTAAAAAAAAGAGAAATAAACGAAAATAATTGTTTATTGCTAAATTTTTCTTCTCGTGAGATCAGCTGAATAATCCCACAAATGCACTCGTTCACTCACTTCCATTACGTTATCGACAGACGACAAAATTTCCAGCTGTTTTCCAAGGACGTATTTATCCTTTCAATGCTCTTCAGCGAGTTATCCCAGGGTTGAGACGTAGTGCAATCGAATTTTCATATCATAAACCTACTTTGTACCAAATTTCGTGAGAATGGTTAGAGCCGTTTTCGAGATCCGGTCACATACAGATATATAAACATCTAAACATATAAACAGAAATTGCTCGTTTAATAGTATAGGATAACCGCGTGATTTTATATTGTGCAAATTTGTCTGATTGGTGAAAATTTGGGATGATAATATTGCATGCAGTTTATCAGTGATGTTGCGGTTATTAACACTAGACTACATCAGGTGATTCTCTTCTAATTGCAACTTGTATTATTACTCAATAACTCTCTCTCTCTCTAACTGTCTCACTCACTCTGTCACTTACTCTCTCAATGTACTTACTCACTTTCTCTTCCAACCACTCACTCACTCTCTCACTGATTAACTCACTACCTCTCTCACTCATTCACTTACTCTCTCTCTCACTCTCTCTCTCTCTCTCTCTCTCTCTCTCTCTCTCTCCTCTCTCTCTCTCACATCACTGACGATCTCTTTCTGTCTCTCACTTTATCTTTCCCTCACACACTCTCTCACTTAATCACTTTCTCATCAACTCTCTCTCTCATAGTCATAGTCTATATCATGTAAATTCATCTATAATTTTGCTGTATTGTAAGCTACTGTATATAAGTGTATAAGACAGTATATATTGTAATCTACATAAATAAAGTACTCAATCAATCAATCAATCAATCTCACTCCATATAACTCACTCTCTCTTTCACTCACTATATCTCACTCCATATAACTCACTCACTCTCCATATCTCACTTACTATCTCTCTCTCTCTCACTCATTAACTCACTTAACTCTCTCTCACTCACTCACATGAGTGCGTGATATGAGTTTACGTGAGGGACCTCCCGCTATGTCTCATCCATTTACGCTCAAATGAAATTTTCAATCTGTCAGCATTTTTTATTGTATGACATCAATGTTTCCCATTTAACCAATGCTGCCAGTATGAGGCAGCCTCACTACACCTCATGTAGGGCTGTCACGCTTCTCATTATATCTGCCTATATCTCCATCCTTTTCTATCATGTTCCACTAATGTTCTTATTATCTCTCTCTCTTTCTCTCTCTTTTCACGGGTGCGTGGAAGTGGAGAATGATTGAATATTGGTAGTCGAATATTGGATTATTGAATATTGGTTTGCTATGCTATCATTAGATATAATTTATGGTATCATTTTATATGTTGTAACAAAACAAACCAACTTGAAGATCAATTACATTGAAGACTATGCATCTTACAGTTCTTATTTGAACGAGCGTTAGCGAAGTTCTCACTTTTGACTTACTAGTATTTCTGTGAACAGTAGATCTCACGCAGTATTCTCATCCACAAGCACCTGATTGAAACTATAGACCTTATATGGAAATACAGCAATAGGCTTCTCCACACATCTGTGTACGGTAATCACTTGTCAGCTGATTTATGATGAATAATTCTATAGTCTGATTTTCACTCCTATATTGGCGTATGAAGGAGGCTCCTTTTTCCTTTTATATTATCCTTGGAATACAAAATTTCCTAAAACATTGTATATACGTCGACGCGCAATTAAAAAAGGAACATACCTGTCAAATTTAATTGAAATCTATTACCGCGTTTCGCCGTAAATGCACAACATATGAACATATAAACATTCAAACATTCAAACATTTAAACATTAAGAGAAATGCCGAACCGTCGACTTGAATCTTATACCTCACTTTGCTCGGTCAACTAGCGCCCAAAGTCTTTTTCTGTCTGTTTGTATGTTCGACAAGAACTTTAGAGAGAATTGTTCAATCAGCTTCAAATTTTGAACACGAAGTCTTCGAACATTTCCACAGGTCAAGTTCAGTTTTACAGTTTAGTTCATAGTTTCTTCATCTCATAGTTTCACAATCGTGTGTACTGTAGCCTAAATCGGTTTATCACTATGTAGACTATAATATGTAGGTACGGATGGAGAAGAAGAAGAAGAAGAAGAAGAAGAAGTGAAGTGGATGAAGAAATGGAAGAATTATAATAAGTAGCAGACCCCTCCAATAAGCTTCAAACCCCCTGCATGAGTAGTTCATTTTATTCGGCTCCCAATCTGAGAAGGGGGTTGGTTGCTGTGCATTATAATAAGCCAAAGCAAACTGGCAAGATGATGAAAATAAAGGCATAGAAAAGTGAAGAGACTACAGCTGAAAAACACGATGAAAACGACGATGACTATGAAGAAAATCTTCATTGTTCACTTTTTCATTCATTTTTTCATTATCAAAAAGCTGAATAATAGACAGACATACACCGATTGTTATGTTGTCATCATCGAAGGAGTGAGAGTGAGTGGAGGGGGAGTGAGAGAAAGAAGTCAAAGTAAGAGAAGAATAGAGTTGCGATGAAGAAGGGTTGGTTTGTTCATATTATCTTCGGCCGTATTAATTTGCCATGAAGGGTTTGGGGGAGGTTTGATAATATGGCAGAACAGAGTATATTAGGGGGGTTTTCAACTAGGAGATATGACTGGTAGTTGGGGGTGGGGGTGGAAATTTCAATACGGAATGTCTGAGCAGTCTGCTAGTAATAATGAACTGGAGAGAGAGGGTTGGGGGATGGATAGACCGATATTAGGAGAAGAAAAGGAGAAGAAGAAGAAGAAGAGTATGAGGATAAAGAAGAAAAAGGAGAAAAAGGAGAAGGATGTGCAGAAGAATCTGGATAACTTGAGGAAGAATAGATAGAGCAGTAGCAGAAGAGGTGGAGAAAGTGACAATACAAAGAGGAATCTTGGAGAATGCAGAAAGAATAAGGATAAGAGAAAGTAAAAGAAATGAAAGACGGAGGTGGATTGGAAAATCACGTAGGGAGGGAACAAAATTGAGATTGTTTGAGAAAGATGATCAAAAAGGAAGAAATAATGAGAAAAAGAAGAATAGAGAGAAGGTAAAATGAAAAACATTGAGAAATTTGAGGTAAAGAGGATTGAAGTTCTTCATTCATGTAAGCTACAATATATTCTGGATTATGCGCTAATCTATAAATATGTAATGAAGGAAAGAACTGGCTTATACAGATATGGGATAGGAAATTCACGAATGACGCATCATCACGTCTCAACTACTCAACTGATTCACTTGAAATTTGGCATGTAGATTCTTAATCTACCGAGGATGGTTATAGACCAATTTTCAATTCTTCAAGATTAGAATACGTCAAGCTTCCAGTTTGTCAAGTTTTAAAATTCACTGTTGCTATAAACCTCACTATAAATGCCAGAATAGCTAATTATTGAGAGGATGGGAGAGAGTGGAAGATGTATCAGGAATAAACAGAAAATAAACTGATAGAAGAAAACTTTACCATAGTAAGTTTGAATGGTGCGTATGGTTTTTCGTAAAGAATTCCACTATAAGTGCAATAGTAGAAGAAAGGGAGAAGAAGGAGACGATAGATAAACAGAGAAAGAGATGAAGAGCTGATAAAAGTTGGGAACGAGTCAAAAAATCGTAAGCAGATGAGTAAGAAGAAGAGATTCAGGTAGTAGTGGAGATCAGTGAAGAGAGAAGAAGACGACGACATAGTAGGACAAGAAGAGGAAGAAGAAGAAGAAGAAGAAGAAGAAGAAGAAGAGAAGAAGAAGAGGAAGGAGGAGGAGAAGAAGAAGAAGACGAGAAGAAGAATTAGAAGATGAAGCAGACGTAGGAGATGACGAGCATAGTAGATGAGACTAGAACTTTCAACAATGGAAATTTTAATACCCCGGTCTGGCTTGGACGAGTCTAGAGATGATGATGATGATAATGATGAATACGAGATGATGCTTCATCGATATTTCAAAACTCCAATCCTGCTGAAGACTCTATAGTATAGTGGAAAGGGGAAGATCCTACCCCATCCAACTTCTATTATTGTCATATTTCAGAAGCGCAACCCATTGTTCGCCAGTCATATTACAATACATGCTTCTCTGAATCTAAAATTCCAAATGTTGCCAGTGTATACCAATCCAGCGAGTAGTTATCATTTCTTTTCATGCCGAGTTGATAATAGAAGCGTACAAGTGACGTTCAGGAATCAGAGACTTGTGCAAGAATTGAAAAATACAGAGATAAAGGTTGATTGAAGAGAAGTATGAGCAGGAGAGAAAAGGGAAGGAGAAAGAAGAGAGTCTGATCAGGAATAAGTGAACTGAGGTCCACGTTATAATGGCAGTGTTTGATTAGCAATGGTATTGCTATCCTTGTCTATCATTTAACAAAGCGGATAGCGTTATCTCTTTTCGGTTTGCTCTGTTGTCAGATCGTCTTTTAACAATGTAGAACTGATAATTAATTAACAAAATATTTCATCTTAATTATGAAAATTATTGGAAAATATAATTTCTTGCTTAATAAAATATAATAGATTACTTCAAACGAGAATGAACAGTTAATATTACATCAATAAACCTGTATCAGCTGCCGTCTGTAGAAGGCATTGACAAGACAAAAGGATCGGCAACATTGTACTAATATCTTTCTCCACTGCTATTATAACGTGGGCCTCACTGTAGTGGATAATACAAGCGTACAAGTGACGTTCAGGAATCATAGACTTTAGCATGATTGGAGGAAAGAATAGAGGGGAAAAGGGGTGCTCCTAGAGAAGGAGAAGAATAAAAAAGAAAGGGAACTCATGAACAAGGAGATGAACAATAGATGGTCTTGATAATGCAGCAATTGCAATGAACATCCAACTATTGTATGAAATGACTTCAAGCTATCAACCAATCTTAAAAACTAGAATAGAAAAAACGTTAATTGAATAAATAAGCTACCTTAAGCGAACCTCAAAGCTGCAGCTCGACCATGAATACAAAACATGTTGTTACAAATATAAATATACATAATGGGCCATATGAATAAAACCAGAGCAAATGCTCATGAGCAAGAGCATGGAACAGGTTTTGCTCATGAGCAAAAGGTAGAAGCAAAAGCATTTGCTCATTTTTTATATGAATAAGCTTTACCTTTTACTCTTACCTTATGCTCCTGAACTCTGGAGCAAATGCTCACGTATTTTAGAGATTTTTCATCAGCTGATTCGCTTTTGTAGCCTTAGTTTGTTTTTATAGCTCACGGAAGCGCTAAATATGCAAATAGGGTGCACCGCTTGTGTTTGCGTCGTCTGCTGTGTTTTCTATTTATGAATAGAGTCTTAGGTTAGTTGAGTTTAGAATTTTGAAATAATAGCGTGAAAAAATGTCATCTCTATAATAATATTCAGCATATTCCTATAATATCAATAGCCTTTTTATAATCGTCTACATTCTCATCTTCTTAAACACCTATTTCTTATTTTGTGATGGCTATCTTTATAACAGGTATCTTTATAGCTATCTTTTGTATTTATTCTTTTGTAGGGATAATGGTGATATGTATCATGGTTGAATCCAAAAAGAGTTTTATAGTTCTCAACTATTGGTTGTGATCGTATCTGGTATAGTTTCCTCTTCCTCATACGAATTAGTTGAGCCATTTTACTATGAGCAAAAGGTGAGAAGCTGCTCTAGACTAGACTCACCTTTTTTGAAGCATTTGCTTCAAAAGCTGAGCGAATGCTCTAGTTTATTCATACAGTTTTGAGTATGAGCTTTTACTCTTGAGCAAATGCTAGAACTATTTTTTTGATGAGCATGAGCAAAAGGTTTTGCTCACTTTTATTCATAGAAAATGAAGCAAATGCTCCATATTTTAGAAGTATAAGCAAATGCTCAACTTTATTCATATGGCCCATTATCAGTGAACGTTATTTTTACAATAATTCACTTAACAGTTGATATTATCATGATATCAACTAATATTAATTTTTGGCTCAGCTCTCAAAAATCTCAAAACTATAAGACCGGATAATTAGAAGACCGGAGTACGTAGGGCTTCAATGATTGCATAGGATTCTGAGTGCAGGTCGCAAGATTTTATTTATTTATTTATCCATTCATACATTGATAGATATAATGTCGATATTATTGACAAGATCAGTTCATAAGCTAAGTTTTCAAAGACATTGGAAACTAAAATACTGTTATTTATGCTACAGTGGATGTAAGATACGATATAAGATACTGTAGATGACTTCAAGCCCACTCTACTTCCAAATGCATCATTGTTCACTCCTCTAGAACTATATTCAAACAGGAACGAGATGGAAGAAGATACTCGATATCATCAAGAGATATTGTACGGTACAGCTTGACTCGATCAGGAACAAGAAGAAGAAGAAGAAGAAGAAGAAGAAGAAGAAAAAGGTTTCGAGTGAAGAAGGGAAATAACAAGATAAGAATCGAAGAACCACTGAGTTACACGTTTGGATAGAGTAAGATAGAAAATGGAGGAGATTCAAAGTAGAAGATGGAAAAGATAAAGAAGAAGAAGAAGAAAACGAGGATGAAGGAGGACGAGGAAGAGAATAAGAAAAAGGAGGAGAAGGAGAAGAAGGAGAAGAAATAGGAAGGAGAGAAGTTGGAATACAGCAGCCACTGGTTGATGATATCGTAGCAATAATTTAGTGGAACCCACTGGAGCGGAAAGTTCTTGGGCGCTCTTCTGAGTTATAACTTAATATTTTCAACAACGCGGTCAGCATGAAAGGAAACTCGAGAAGAAGAAGGAGAGGAAGAAGAAGGAGAAGAAGAAAAGAAGAAGAAGAAGAAGAAGGAGAAGAAGAAGAAGAGAAGAAGAACAACAACAAGAACATGAGGAGAAGAAGAAGAAGAGGAAGATGAGTGGGAAGAGAGAAAGAAAGGGAATATTCAGAGTCAGAAAGAGGATGACAAAGAAAAGTGGAGTGGAGAAAAATAGTTTGAGAGAGAGAGAGCGAATAGCCAGAGTTAGTGTGAATGAGAAGGACGGAGATTTAGAGAAGTAGGTAGAGTAATATTGATGTATAACATCTATCGACAAAGAATATGAGGATCTTGAGAAAGATGATCTTGTAGATGTTGGGAGTTGAAAGCTAGAACTATTATTATTTGAAACCAATCTATAGTGTGGTCCACGTTATAATGGCTGTATTCAACTAACATTGATGATGCTTTCCTTGATATTTTATTTATTCTTTATTGATTCATACAATAAGTGCATCATCAAAATGATAGGGAGAGGAAAATAAGGTAACCTTGTGCTATTCCTCTCCCAAATTTAGATAAGGTTACACATAGTCCGAAATAGGTTAAGTCTTGTAGTTGTTCACTTCATAGAATTCTCAAAGAATTGAATTCAATTCTTGAATAAAAACACAAATATGTTGTCAAATTCTACACTGTTGTTATAATTCTCAATTTAATTATTCTCATTGAATTATTTTCACAATGTAAAATAATTCATAATAGTCTATCATCCAACAAAGCAGATAGCGCTATCGTTGCCAGATCGTCTCCAACAATGTAGGAATATAATTACTTGACATAATATTCAATATCAAATATGAGAGTTTATTTAATCATCAATGAAAAATACCTGTTCTAGTCCAATAAAAATATATAATTGATTATTTTAGACAAGATATTAACAGTTGATATTACATCAGATATACCGATATAACCTATCATCTGTAGAAGGAAGTTAAAAGGCAGAGGATCGACAACGTTGTTCTCTCCTACCCGTTCACCGAAGAAGGAAGAGTGTCAACACCGCTGTTCTATATTTCTTCACTGCTTATAGACTATAGACATGGTGTACATCACAATAGTATATGTGATATAGAATATAGATATGTATAGAATATAGATATCTATGTGAATATAGATAGGAGACATAGTTCCGGTTGCACAAAAGCCGGTTAAATTTTAACCGTGATTAATTTCACGAGAACCAATTAGAGAGGGCCTTTTTGATAAGACGGTTACTCTGATTGGCTCTCATGGATTTAATGACGGTTAAAATTCAGTCTGCTTTTGTGCGAACGGATCATAGGGAACTGAGATATAAATTGACTGTTCTCTTGTTTATCTGAATAGTAATTTATATCGAAAACCTCTTTCTATAATGTACGATTCATAAAATATAGAGATGGTTTCGTTTTTAGTCGATCATTCGGGAGCAAAGAAGGAGTTTAATTCAGATAGGAGAGGTAGAAAAAGTAGAAGAAGAAGGGGAAGAAGAAGACGGTGTGGGAGAAGAAGAAGATGGTAAGGAAGTAGAAGTAGAAGAAGAAGAAGAGAAGAAGAAGAAGAAGAAGAAGAAGAAGAAGAAGAAGAAGAGGAAGAAGAAGAAGAAGCAGCTTGTAGAGAAGTAGTGTAGTAGGCTGTTAGCATAAAGACAATATTTATGCTCATTAAACTCAGGCGTGGTTGAGTTTAGTGTACCTCTCTCAATGAATGACTGCCTTCTCACACTCTCTCTCTCTCTTTCTCATACTCTCTCACACTGTCTCATTCGCTCTCTCACACACCCTCTCTCTCATTCTCACACATTCACTTCATCTCTCTCTTACTCCATCTATTTCTCTCTTCCTCCTACTCGCAGGGAATGACTGACTTCTCCTTTACTCACTCACTCACTCTCTCTCTTACTCTCTCAGGCCTTCTCTGGCTTTCTCAGGATGTTTATCACTCTCCCTAGGCATACAAGCTTCTGCTTGTTCCAGTTAGTGGTAAGCCTATATTGCAGATGCTTAGCGGTTATGTATTGCTACTCTATACGTGTACCTTGCAGTCCTCTATGTTTTAGAAGATAGGCTATGTTTATGTGGTAAATTCTTAAGTGAGTACGAAGCTATATCGTTTCAAATTAGCCTATCTATTTGCAGTATTTTCATGATAAAATTTCGTGACCAATCAAACATTTTGCTGTGAATTTTCAACTCTTATCCTATACTATTAAACGAGCAACTTCTGTTTATATGTTTAGATGTTTATATGTTTGTATTTCACCGGATCTCGAAAACGGCTCTAACGATTCTCACGAAATTCAGAACATAGTAGGTTTATAATATAAAGATTCAATTGCACTTAGTCTCATCACTGGGAAAACTTGCTGAAGGACATTTAAAGGATAATTATTATTCATCCTTGGAAAAACATCTGATAATAATTATTTCGTCGTCTGTTGGTGATGGAAGTGAGTGAGCGAGTTCATGTGTGTGGGACTGTGTCAAAATTATGACTCAGCTGTTGAACTTTTGTAATCATTCAATCAGGTAGTGCCGGTTGCAGAAAGCCGGGTTATTTTCAATACAGATTAATTCCAGTAGATCCATCTTTTATAATTGACTCACGTGAAGTTAATCAGGATTAGAATTTAACCGGCTTTTGAGCAACTGGACTTTCGTGAGGGAAATTTTTGCATTCCACTGGGAATTTACTGTGATTAAATAGCACATTTCAGTATGAACTATGTATATTATTATAATTTATTCTTTCGTAATACATTTTATATGCTTTTGTACTCCAGAGCGAAGCTCGGTCCCCGATATTGAGGATTATCCATGTAATTTTGATGGAATACTAAACAATATTTATTCCATTTTTTTGTGTCCTGGACATGATGAGATTGTATTTTACAAGGCATAAATTTCCCCAGTGCAAATTTCAGGCTAACTACTAGCAGAAATAGTTAGTTATTTATCTATTGTACAAAATACTACAATCATAATATAATTATGACATTGAAGGAGAAACTAGGCTGAGCCTGTACTATTTCTCTCCACAAATTTTGATAAAAAGTTAATGTTGTCCAAAGGTTGAGGTTATATAATCACACACTGCTTCGTCACTTGATTTTTGGTCCAGGAATAATGATTTGAGATTTAGAATTTTGAAGGTTGACATTATTCTTCAAATAAATCACAGAATGTATCACAATGAATAAAAAAATGAAGAAATATTTTACTTATTTTATAAATTTTTAGTAAATAAACTAAATCATAGTTTTAGCATCACACTAAATCTATAGATTCCGTTTCTCTATACTGCTAGAAGTAATGAATACACTTGGTTAGAATTTTACTACTACACAGTCAATGTTGGGTAAGAAAAATATAAGAAAGTGAGAGCAGTTTTCAATAAATATATAGAGACACAAAGACTGGCCTGTGATCCGAATCAAGATATATCAGTCGAAATAGAGAAAATTGTAAGAAGACATGTGTGACACTTTCAACAAAGTGATTGCCAAACCGCAGAAGAAGAAGAAGAAGAAGAAGGAGGAGAAGAAGAAGAAGAAGAAGAAGAAGAGGAAGAAGAGGAAGAAGAAGAAGAATATGAGAAGAGATAAAAAGGAGAGAAAGCTTTCTACTTTATTGTCCGATAGTGTGTTCTGGTGATGTTACTTGACATGTCTGTTATTGCAAGAGATGAAGAAGAAGAAGATAAAGAAGAAAAAGATAAAGAAGAAAGAATAAGAAGAAGTAGAAGGAGAAGAAGAAGTAGAGAAGAAGAAGAAGAAGAAGAAGAAGAAGAGGAGGATGATGAAGATGAAGATGAGGAAGAAGAATAGAAAAGAGCAGAGGCAATTGTTGTAGAACAGAAATGTCACAAAACAAAACTATGAGATCCGTATCTCTATCAGTATTGTCATTGTAGCCTAAAAGCCACCGCTGTGCCAATTCCCTTGACAATCAAAATATAAGGGTACATGACATTACAGGATACATTTTCCTTTTCACCGTCTGATCTATCTTTTTCTCTTTTTCCAAACTTTTCAGTTTTCTCTCCACTTTGGGGTTGTATGACAGAGAGGACCCAGAGTCCTAATTCCGCCCTTCATAAAGGCAATTATTCAATTATTTACCTTTTTTCATTTGTTACTTCACTGAATTCTATTACATGTATTATTTGATCATTGTTGTCATCATTCCTATTAATGACTATATCGATGTCCACGTTGTAATGGCAGTGGAGAAACATAGGAGAACAACGTTGCCAATCTTCAGTCTTGTCAATGCCTTCTATTGACGGTAGCTAATACAGGTTAATTGATGTATGTAAAGGAACTATCCATTCTCGTTCAAAATAATCAATTATATCCTATCAGGCAAGAAATTATATTTTTCCTAAATGTACCTTGGAAAGTGACCATTCCTGCACTGATTGCAGGCCGCAAAGAATCACTTTTCCGCTCTAGTGCGCAATGTATTACTTTGCGTACTCTTAATACTTTGCGTATTATCTTGCAGCCATCCCAATCAGCTGTTGACATTGTTGGCGTGTATTTTGAATGCGAATTTGTTCTATTTATTTTTTCTGATTTTCAAATAAATAAAATGAGAACTCATTAATTATACATTTTTAATATTATTAATTATTCATTATTTCAAATAATATTTTTTTCATTCATAAATTGATTGGTTGAAAAATTATTTAAAAATTAAGATTTACACAAAATTATTAGAATTTTCAAATTAATTGCTTTCATTCATAAATTGATTGGATGAAAAATTATTTAGATATTAAGATCTACACAAAATTATTCAAATATTCAAATTAATTGGATAATTTTATTTTTTAATTTGAATAAATTATCGATTATTAATTTTAATTGAATTATCAAGTTTAAAATAAATTAAAGTTGTTATTTATAAGAAATTATACAGACAAACATTTTACCCATGATCAACCAATTTTCATATTCATTGCTAACTGTAGAAAAATTTAATGTGAAATGTGTGTGCAAAGCTCCTCTGCTGCACTCAACAAACAATTATTCCGCACTCGCCTACGGCTCATGTGTAAACGTTTCTTTCGGTGCAGCAAACTGTCACTTTGCGCACTAGTTGCACAAATAACTATTTTCAATAATTCAATAATGAATTTTTATAAATAAGATGAAATATTTTGTTAATTAATTATTTATTCTTCATTGTTGATGACTATCTGACAACAGTGCAAAGCTAGAAAGAGATAGCACTATCCGTTTTGTTGAATGATACACAAGGATATCAATACCTTTGCTGGTCAAACACTGCCATTATAACGTGAACCCAACCATTGTAGGTAATTCGTGCTCCATGAGGGTGCATTCAGAAACTTGATGAACTGATAATCATTTAGATGAACTGAAAACTCGAAGAACTTATTGAAATGTCGAAGAACTTAAAATAGGCGAGAAAAAACATTGAAAAACAATGAAAAACAATGGAAAACATTGAAAAACATCGAAAAACATCGAAAAAACATTGAAAAAACATTGAAAAACACAGATAGGCGTATAATCATCCTCAGTAAATTAGGAATCTAATCCTGCAAAATCTCAAATATTAATCAATCCAGTTGTTCAGACTCCAGTTGTGATGATGCGACATTCGTGACATCCCTAAGATATAAAAGCCAGTTATTTCCTTTAGTATATGATAGTATAGATTATCTTTAAATTCTCTTCAGCACACATCCCTAATCTTCAGCTTCTCGACATCCCTAAGATATAAAAGCCAGTTATTTCCTTTAGTATATGATAGTATAGATTATCTTTAATTTCCCTTCAGCACACATCCCTAATCTTCAGCTTCTCGACATCCCTAAGATATAAAAGCCAGTTATTTCCTTTAGTATATGATAGTATAGATTATCTTTAATTTCTCTTCAGCACACATCCCTCATCTTCAGCTTCTCGACATCCCTAAGATATAAAAGCCAGTTATTTCCTTTAGTATATGATAGTATAGATTATCTTTAATTTCTCTTCAGCACACATCCCTCATCTTCAGCTTCTCGACATCCCTAAGATATAGAAGCCAGTTATTTCCTTTAGTATATGATAGTATAGATTATCTTTAATTTCTCTTCAGCACACATCCCTAATCTTCAGCTTCTCGACATCCCTAAGATATAAAAGCCAGTTATTTCCTTCAATATATGATAGTATAGATTATCTTCAATTTCTCTTCAGCACTATTCTATCAACATTACTTTCATTATGTACAATTCTTGGTAGTTTCCAGTGCTATTAGAACACTCAATGGGCTGATTTAAATAAATAAAAACAATATGGAAATCTAGAAGCACCCTTCATTTTTTACAACTTTAAAATAGTTCAACTACTAGTTTCGACTTTGAATTGATTATCAATTAGAAAAAAATTGAAAATGACCCAAGTTAGTATCGAAACTAGTTGTTGAACTATTTTAAAGTTTTTAAAAATAAAGGGTACCTCAAGAATTTTATATTTTTCTTATGAATTCAGTGCTATGAATACATAAATGCATTTTTGAACTTGTGTTTTTAATCTTTTATTTCATATCAAATACTTTCATTACACTTAATTTTCCCTTCTTCTTCTTCTTCTTCATATGATTTCCCTCTCATCACTTTTCAATATTGACATTACTTCTCTCAGTATTTTTCATTTTTTTCCACTGTTATTCACACTGACACCTCTTCTCAATGCTATGTAATGACTGTTCACATATTATCCTTTTTTTTTTGTCGAGTAGAAAGAAAAGGTTGAGAAAAAGAAAAGTGAATCCCAAAAAAAGGGGGAAAATATTATTGTTCAGAACAAGAGACGACAAAATTGTCATCCTGTCTTCTGTCACAGCAGATCGTGATGAGAGTGACAGAAGAAAGAAAACAAGAACAAGAAGAAGAAGAAGAAGTAGAAGAAGAAGAAGAAGAAAAAAGAGAAGGAGAAGTAGAAGAAGAAGAAGAAGAAGAAAAAGATAAAGAAGAAGATGAAAAAGGAGAAGATGAAGAAGAAGAAAAAGAAGAAGAGGAAGAAGCAGAAGAAGAAGAAGAAGAAGAAGCAGAAGAAGGAGAAGAAACAGAGGGCTGTAGAAATTGATATTAGAAAAGTCCACATCCGCAAAAAAGGGCGACGTCATAATACAGATATACTGTATAATAATTTAAACCCTGACTATCCATAGATATATAACATGTCAACATATTATAGATGTAGCCTCTCAATATAGATATGACAACCCTTCAATCGGTAAACTTGTCTACAGTAATATAAGCTGTATAATAATTCGCAACCCCTCTTATAGAGATATGGAATATTCAAGCTCCTCTGATGTATATATAGGAATTGCCAAGATCCATCCCTTAGATAAGGGATGACAGACACATCAAGACCAGTTTTCCCTCAGATGACAGATATAGGGAAAAAGTCGGAAAGGGTGTATTGTTTGGAGCCCTTCAACCCTTATCTCGGCAATTTCTCGAATGGAAGTAATTCGAAGATGTGTTGGCAAGTATTAGTTGGGGGCAAAAGAGGCATACAATAATTTTTGTAGATATGTAGGGGTTGGAGTAGAGGGGAGGAAAAGAGAGAGATTGAGTGAGGGGTTTTGTGAAAAGAAGTACGGGTACTTTGTTAAGCCCCTCTTTGATTCGGGGTGTCAGGACAAGTCGGGAATTAATCAATCACTATTTTATGGAATCATGATTTTTGGGAGATAGTTCCCAAGGTTATCAGATGTTGGTAGCGGTGGTTTATTCATTTTAGGGCCGGTTTCCGGGCTCGGGATTTAGCTGGGTTCTAAACTTTAACTGGCTTTGAACTCTGGATTCAGAAAAATGGCTTTCCAAGTCAGAGCGTTAACGTAGTCGAGGACTTAATAGACTCTGGAGTTTAGAGATCACGTTAGACCCTGGAGTTTATAATTTCGATTTCTGAGTGAAGGGCTTATAAGTCCAGGACTTGAATTAGATTCTCGCCTCTTTCCGAGTCAAGTATTTATCAAAAATCGTTAAGTCCAGGACTTAAAACAGCGTGATTTTAAACCCTCGACTGTGGTAGGGTTTAAATTTAAGTTCTAGACTTAACTGAGCAAACACAATTCTGTTATTGTTTTGGGGTAGATGAAAAGCCAAATAAATGTCATGGAATACCTGAATTATTTTGATTAGTCCATCTAAATTCATGAATTATAGTTTACTAGTTCATTTTGGAAGAAAATTGTATCAGAATTATGCGTAGAAAACTAACCTTATTTCACGACTGTGACATAACCTAAAAATGTTCAAGAAAAATAATACATGGATTGTCTTGGAATTTATATTCCAATCTGAATCTTATAATCAATGTCATATTTAACATTTTAATAATAATATAACAATACCTAATAAATCATTATTCCAGTTTTTTTTTTAACAAATACGTTTTCAAACTCAATAGCCTAATGGAATTTTTATTCCAAAATCACACTGGTTAGGATCAATGATCCTAAAGAGTCATTCGAAAGATCCATCATTTAAAGGTTTCGCCTTGAATAGGCCTACAAAGAAATCGAAACGTATTTTTACAAAATAGTTTGGAGAGCATGCTCATTTGAATTATCCCGCTGCAATCAGCTGTTTTCATTTTGCTATAATGCCAACAATACAACAGCAAAGTATTGTGAATTTCCCTCATGTTTACTGCGTTAAAGTCCTGGTTTCAAATAAGTCGAGAACTTGATAGACTCCGGAGTTTAGAAGATAAAGTCGTGACTCAGAAAGTCAATTTAGACCCGAGCGCTTCTTTTAGTCCTAGACTCTGTAAGTCCAGAACTTATAGATCCCGAAACTGGCCCATAGAGTTAGTTTGTCATTAAAGAAGTCAATTTTCTATGATAATATTTATCATTTTAAATAGATAAATAGAAATATACTGTTAATTTATTCTGAGTTTATAAGTAAAAATTATTGATTGAATATCTGTGAATCCATCAATAATCCATTCCAAAAGTCCATCAAAGATCTGGTTGACAATGAATTTTGTAGATATCGTTCCTATATTCAAACATCAATTTCGTATCTTTTACGTGACTTTGTCGATAGCAGATTTCTCTCATGCTTTGATTGCTTTCAGTAAATATCATCAGAAAGACAGATAACAATTAAATTTTCTTCCATTCTTCCCAGTACTTGAATAAGTCCTATCAATTCTATATCTTCTCCTATATTCTCCAGTTTTGATTCTCCCCCTTTGAAAAAGATTGTGAATCAGGGATGACTTTACTGTTGTTTTACTCTTTGTAGTCATATTAGTATCCTAATGGATTTTCGTGGAATAAACCACGAAACAAGACGGTTTCCATTTTCCCATGAAACTTTGACATTTTCTTCTTCATCTTGATCTTTATGAATGATTTACGTGAAATACACCCCAGAAACAAAAGGATTCTCCATTCCCCCATCAATCTTTAACATTCCCCTTCTCTTTTCATATTCGTATTCCACCCCTCTCTGTTACTCTCCTACATCAAAAACATATTAATCTTTTATTCCTCTCTGTCATTTCATCTCTACATGAGAATTCTGTCGAGTGTCATTTTCCTGCTTTTAGCAGGATGTTCATTTACAGCTGGAAACAGTACAACAACGGCAGAGCTGACAATGTTCATTCATGGCTAAAAACAGTACAACTGTAGAGCTGACAATGGCACATATGAATAAAGTTGAGCATTTGCTCATACTTCTGAAATATTGAGCATTTGCTTCATTTTCTATGAATAAATGTGAGCAAAACCTTTTGCTCATGCTCATCAAAAAAAATAGTTTTAGTCAAAAGTATAAAAAAATAAATAAAAAAATAGAGCATTTACTCAAAAGTAAAAGCTTTTGCTCAAAATTGTATGAATAAACAATAGCATTTGCTCAACTTTCGAAGCAAATGCTTCAAAAAAGGTGAGTCTAGTCTAGAGCAGCTTATCACCTTTTGCTCATAGTAAAATGGCTCAACTAATTCGTATGAGGAAGAGGAAACTATACCAGATACGATCACAACCAATAGTTGAGAACTATAAAACTCTTTCTAGATTTAACCATGATATAAATATTACCATTATCCCTACAAACTAATAAATACAAAAGATATCTGTTATAAAGATAGCCATCACAAAATAAGAAATAGGCATTTAAGAAGATGAGAGTGTAGACGATTATAAGAAGGCTATTATAAGAAATAAGAATATGCTGAATATTATTATAGAGATGACATTTTTTCACGCTATTATCTCAAAATTCTAAACTCAACTAAACCTAAAACTCTATTCATAAATAGAAAACAGAGCAGACGACGCAAACACAAGCTGTGCACCCTACTTGCATATTTAGCGCTTCCTTGAGCTTTAAAAACATAGTAAGGCTACAAAAGCGAATCAGCTGATGAAAAATCTTTAAAATACGTGAGCATTTGCTCCAGAGTTCAGGAGCATAAGGTAAGAGTATAAGGTGAAGCTTATTCATATAAAAATGAGCAAATGATTTTGCTTCTACCTTTTGCTCATGAGCAAAACCTTATGCTCCATGCTTTTGCTCATGAGCATTTGCTCTGGTTTTATTCATATGAGCATTCATTATTCATTCGCGGCTGAAAACAGTACAGCTGTTGAGCTGACAATGTTCATTCATGGCTAAAAACAGTACTACAACTGCAGAGCTGACAATGTTCATTCACGGTTGAAAACAGTACAACTGTTGAGCTGACAATGTTAATTTATGGCTAAAAACAGTACAACTCTGTAGATATAATAAGACAATGCTTATTTACGGCTAAAAACAGTACAACTCTGTAGAGCTGACAATGTTCTTTAACGGCTAAAAACAGTACAACAATACTGAAGATGGCAATAGATTGCGGTTTGCATGGATTAGAGTTTGTCTGATGTGGCGTAAAATGGAAATGTTCAAAAGGCAGGCGAACAAAATGCTTTCTGGGTGTAACGAGGGGGAATCGTCAAACACATTTTCAAGAGACGGAGAAGTAGAAGAAGAAATTGACGAAGAAGAAGGAGAAGAAGAAGGAGAAGAAGAAGAAGAAGAGAAGAAGAAGAAGAAGAAGAGAAGAAGAAGAAGAAGAAGAAGAAGAAGAAGAAGAAGAAGAAGTACGGAGTAGAAGAGTGACAGACGAATGCCAAACGAATTTCTGCTGACTGAAAGTCTTTTGAAATTTGAAAGCACAGCGAAAATACACACAAAGTGAACGAACATCTTTGATCATCAGCGAAGTCTGCTCAGCTCTCTCTACCTCTCCTTCTATCGCTCTCTCTCTCTTTCTTTCTCTCACTCTTCTCCACTGGGAAGTAAACAATAATCACGGACGTCATGGCTTGTGAGTCACGTTGAACTGTCGGCATCGGTTGATTGCGAAGCATTGAAGCTATTTACAAGGAATGCTGTCTGTTCAAAGTAAATCTCAAGCCGAGGGAGAATGTCAGCACTGATTAAATGGGAAGCCTGAATTATATCCATTGAGAATGCTGACAGTTAGAAAGTGAATTACACACTTCGAGGGAGCGGGAATTTTAAAAGTTCAAAGCAACGTCACGAACAATACCCTCGTGAGTTCGAAAATGAAGTATATGTGACTTGTGATTGAGGGAATGAAATAGAGGTGGATTTTAAGACAGAGGTTTCCACGAAATGGATTTGAATGGTTTCTTGTGATTGGTGGAAAGTAGTGCTGGAAATTCTAAGGAAGATTTTCGCGGAATGACTTTGATCGGGTTGATATCTTGTTGTGAAGCTGGGGATTTCTATAGTGAGGTCCCACGTTATAATGGCAGTGTTTGATTAATTTTGGTGTTGCTATCCTTGTCTATCATTTGACAAAGCAGATAGTGCTATCCTTTTCCAGCTCCGCAATGTTATCAGATTAAATAAATGATGGTGAACGAAATGGATTTGAATGGGTTGATATCTTGTTGTGGAGCTGGGGATTTTTATAGTGAGGTTCACGTTATAATGGCAGTGTTTGATTAACATTGGTGTTGCTATTCTTGTCTATTATTTGGGAAAGCAGATAGTGCTATCCTTTTTTAGTTTTGCAATGTTGCCTGATCGGTTTTAACAATCTAGAATTATGATCATTTAACCCTACAGAGACACACTTACTTTATGCCAACACAGTAGACACACTGGGGTGTTGAACACCCCAATTTAATTTGTATTTTTCTTTGAAAAATATGAAAAAAACAAGTACTTAGACCATACTTCATCATTTCTTAATCATTTTTGTTCCAAGTACATACAAAAATCAAAAGTAATGCACTGCTTATCAATATTTATACCAATTTAAAAGTACGTATGTTCAGCCTGAGTGTTGGAGCTCCTAATCCGGTTTGTTCGAATGGCTTGATCATTGCCAATGACAACTTCATCAAAAACTCACGTTTATTGTTTTGAATCTCAAGTTGTAGAGAATCATAGCATTTATTCCAATCTGATCCATCATTCCATACCACATTCGTAGTGACAATACAAGTAAATCTTTGTAATAAAAGTGTTTGATAAAAGTCCTACGTGGAAGACACTCTGGGGTGTTAGACACCCCAAACGAATAACAAAATGAGCTGGTGACCTTGTAGAATGCTATTACTGACTGGAAGTGGTGGAGAGTAGTTGACAATACTACAAACCTAATTTAGACTCAGCATAAATTCCCATCTGTAAACTGCAGAACAGGAAAAAAATCCCTGGGGTGTGAAACATCCCAGTGTGTCTCTTTAGGGTTAACAAAATATTTCATCTCGATCGTAAGAATATATTATTTAGTCATTGGAAAGTGCCAATAAATTTCTATTGATTGTTTCAAACAAGAATTAACAGTAGTTGATATTACATCAGAAATACCGGTATCAGTTATTTCCTTTAGAAGGCAGTGGCAAGACAGAGAATTGGCAAGGCTGTTCTTCAATATTTATCCACTGACACTAAGACGGGTTACTGTAGTGTTTATTTCATGATTATAGTGATTGACATGATGTTGAATATTCATGGTATTACATAAAAAAATAATGAGATGAAACAAGAAATATTAAATATCTATGATGTTTACAAATGAAGTTGAAACATGAAATAATGCTGACATTGATGTCACTTTCCTTCTCTGACTAGTTGAGGTGATATTGTGATATTTTCGTTCATTTGCTGAGGATGATGCCCTCATTAGCTCCAGGCTTGTGCCTGAGTTATAAAACTGATGATGATGATGAGAGATGAGTGGACTCACAACTTTAGGTGGGCTCCTTCTTCTCAAACAATAGTAGATGTAATTCTTCTTCTTCTTCTTCTTCTTCTTCTACTTCTTCTTCTTCTTCTTCTTCTTCTTCTTCTTCTTCTTCTTCTTCTTTTTCTTTTCTTCTTCACTCCTTCTTTTCTTCTTCTTATTCTTCTTCTCTTCTTCTTCTTCTTCTTCTTCTTCTCTCTTCTTCTTCTTCTTCTTCTTCTCTTTTCTTCTTCTTCTTCTTCTTCTTCTTCTTCTTCTTCTTCTTCTTCTTCTTCTTCTCCTGCCTTCTCCTTCTCCTCCTCCTGTCTTCTCCTTCTTCTACTTCTTCTCTCAATCTGTGTCTATCTCTATCGAGAAGCGACTTTAAACTCATAAATAGGTAGTTATTCATATTGGATAGAATGGACTTCAATTTTGACAAATTCACAGATCTATTAAAAATTGAATGAAAAAGACAAAGAAATTGTCAAAAAACCACTGATTTATTGATAATTAGAAAGACCGGTCTCGGTTATTACACCATTGTCAATCTCTGATAAACTAGTTTAGTTTATAGTTTATCAGAGATTGACAATGGTGTAATAACCGAAACCGGTCTTTCTAATTATCAATAAATCAGTGGTTTTTTTGACAATTTCTCAGTCTTTTTCATTCAATATGAATAATTACCACAATATCAACTTCTCAACTACACAAAAAGTCTATTAAAAATGTTGATTTCACAATATCTAGTTTTTCATTCAATTGAAGCGTTCACTTTGATAACAGATGAATATTAAACGAAGACCAACAGAAACATAAAAGCAATTCTTAGAACAAACAAATTTTACCAACACATGAAATATATCCGTCACATATTCTGTGATAACATATCCACTAGGGATGGGTATCGAAAGACAAAACATCGATGTTTTGAACATCGATGTGTTATTCTCCTAAACATCGATAAGTGAAAAACATCGAACAGTAAACATCGATGTTTGATGTTGAAACATCGATGTTTCTAAACATCGATATATCGATACCCATCCCTAATCCACACTCCAATATTTTGTGTAGGCGGAGGAGCGAAATAGAGATTGATTTCTTGTAGCAATCCCCCTCAAATCACAAAACCACATATCAGTAAAGAGGCTGTTTCCGTTTTTGCAAAAGAGAGAGACATGTCATATAAATCTAAAACGTCTTCTTGGCAATCTGTGTCTCAAGTATTATACTTCTTCTCTTTCTACTTCTTCTTTCCCTCATTCTTCTATTCTTATATCTTGTTTCTTCTTCTCCTCTCACTTATTCTTCACTCCTCCACTTCCTACATTTTCTTTATTCAATCTTAAATGTATCCAATCTCAAACTTTTCCTTCTCATTTTTCTCCAGCTGCTTCTTTTACTTTCCTCACTCTACTGCTCTTCTCTTTTTTTCATA